>NW_026733079.1:0-208467 GCF_028476545.2 Physella acuta
TTTAGATATGAGTGTTAAATGAAGCATTGCATATTCAAGAAAGTTGACAAAACGTAGTTCAATGAAGAACATCGATTGGTAATGCGGATTGGTTTAAACAACTCGGTCAATTAAAGTGGGAAAATATCCACCATTGATCTAAGCTAAATCTATTACAAATCTAGGGTATAGCTATTATTAGTGTTGAACATTGTGGTCAGTATCGTGTATTTAAAGTCTGAACTATAGGGTAACAATCATTGATAGAGCCAAAGAAATCAAAATTAAAAAAAAACGTGATAGGTTTTTATAAACATTTGATTCAGGTTTGCTTCACACTGACTCATACATTGTCGGTATCTCTCATCAGATACATACAAGTATTAATACACACAACTACTGGCTCACATTAGCACATGCACAATCATTAACGCAATCATTATCTCACAATAATTAACTCAATCATTACCTCACGAATATTCATCATCTCATTAACACACGTACATTCATTAACACACACAATTATTAACTCACATTAGCAAATGCACAATCATTAGCACATACACAATCATTAACTCGCAATCATTAATTCACAATCCTTCATCATCTCATTCACACACGCAATTATTAAAACACAATTATTAACTCACATTAGCGCATTCATAATCATTAATTCACAATCATTAACTCAATTATTATCTCACTTATATTCATCATCTCTTTAACACAAATTATTTACTCACATTAACAAATGCACAATCATTAGCACATACACAATCATTAACTCACAATCATTTATCATCTCATTCACACACACGCATTTATTAACTCACACAATTATTAATTCACATTAGCACATACACAATCATTAACTCACAGTCATTCATCTTTTCATACACACACACACACACACACACAATTATTAACTCAAACAATTATTAACTGAGATTAGCGCATACACAATCATTAATTCACAATGATTAACTCAATCATTATCTCACGTGCATTCAGCAACTCATTAACACACATGTATATTAATTAACTCACACCCAAATATAAACTTCCACACAATCCATTGCTCATACACACCTTTATAAAGACCTGCACGCACACCAGCATTAATACTAACAAAAAAGACATGTAACATTTTGTACATTAGTAACTATGACATACAATTTAAAAAATCACCCCACCCCCCACACACAAAACCGGAAGTGGGTAGAGTTATGAATACTATCCACCTCCCCACCCCCCCACCCCTCATCACGACGACGCCCCAGCCCTATCCTGTCCCCACCTTCAAGCGAATCCATAAGTCACCAACCCCCCCCCCCCCCGACTCTTTGAGTCCTTAGCTGTGTCGGACAACGTGGGACCCCCGTGGCAATTACTGGCCGGAAACCCGGGGGGTGGGGCGTGAAAAGGACACTGCCCGGGGACCATCTGATGACTCTGACTGGAGCAGAAGACGACACGGCTAATGAAATTTTTTTTTCTCCCCTGCTTGTTTTTAAGGGGGGTCGGAAAAACCAATCGGCCATCTTTACGGTCGGGACCGGTGTTTTCTTAGCATTGCGCCGGGACGGAATGAGAACGGCAGCGATTTCGTTCTCGGGAGTTTCGGGATATTGCGGTCTTTAGAAATGCCGGGGAGGAGATGGTAACGTTGATGGCGGCGATGAAGAAAAATAAAAACCCTCGGCTGTTAGATGGTGTCGTGACGAGGTGCTGTTTGTGTTGAGGGTGGTGGAGGGGGGGGGGGGGTTGAGATATGGCTGGGGCGATTAGGGTGGCTGGTCGTAGTCAACAAGACATGTTGGGTACAACGATATATTAGTACAACAACATGATACCAGTGTTTCTTCCAGACTTTTTTCTCCGGGGCGGCACTTGAAATTGTCGTGGTGGGACGGACCAAAATTTTCGGGGGGGGGGGGGGGGGGGGGGAGGGGGCGGCGGACACTGTTAAAAGCATATATTTTCTATAGAAATATAGAAATTTCCATTTCTTTTTTTTTTGGGGGGGGGGGGGACTGTAGACTTTCTTCGGGAGGGCTCCGCCACCCCCCCCCCCCCACCCCCGAAAGATGCCTGGAAGAAGCTGATACTGATCTGTTACAACATAGTAATTGCCCTAGAAAAACATTATATTGAACTGGACACAACCAGTCCATTCTGTAAAAGACCAACTGGACACAACCAGTCCATTCTGTAACAAACTGGACACAACCAGTCCATTCTGTAACAAACTGGACACAACCAGTCCATTCTGTAACAGACCAACTGGACACAACCAGGTCCATTTTTGTTACATACCAACTGGACACAACCAGTCCATTCTGTAACAGACTGGACACAACCAGTCCATTCTGTAACAGACCAACTGGACACAACCAGTCCATTCTGTAACAGACCAACTGGACACAACCCAGTCCATTCTGTAACAGACCAACTGGACACAACCAGTCCATTCTGTAACAGACTGGACACAACCAGTCCATTCTGTAACAGACCAACTGGACACAACCATTCCATTCTGTAACAGACCAACTGGACACAACCAGTCCATTCTGTAAAAGACCAACTGGACACAACCAGTCCATTTTGTAACAGACTGGACACAACCAGTCCATTCTGTAACAGACCAACTGGACACAACCATTCCATTCTGTAACAGACCAACTGGACACAACCAGTCCATTCTGTAAAAGACCAACTGGACACAACCAGTCCATTCTGTAACAGACTGGACACAACCAGTCCATTCTGTAACAGACCAACTGGACACAACCATTCCATTCTGTAACAGACCAACTGGACACAACCAGTCCATTCTGTAAAAGACCAACTGGACACAACCAGTCCATTCTGTAAAAGACCAACTGGACACAACCAGTCCATTTTGTAAAAGACCAACTGGACACAACCAGTCCATTCTGTAACAGACTGGACACAACCAGTCCATTCTGTAACAGACTGGACACAACCATTCCATTCCGTAACAGACCAACTGGACACAACCAGTCCATTCCGTAAAAGACCAACTGGACACAACCAGTCCATTCTGTTAAAGACCAACTGGACACAACCAGTCCATTCTGTAACAGACCAACTGGACACAACCAGTCCATTCTGTAACAGACCAACTGGACACAACCAGTCCATTCTGTAACAGACCAACTGGACACAACCAGTCCATTCCGTAACAGACCAACTGGACACAACCAGTCCATTCCGTAAAAGACCAACTGGACACAACCAGTCCATTCTGTTAAAGACCAACTGGACACAACCAGTCTATTCTGTAACAGACCAACTGGACACAACCAGTCCATTCTGTAACAGACCAACTGGACACAACCAGTCCATTCTGTAACAGACCAACTGGACACAACCAGTCCATTCTGTAACAGACCAACTGGACACAACCAGTCCATTCTGTAACAGACTGGACACAACCAGTCCGATCTGTAACAGACTGGACACAACCAGTCCATTCTGTAACAGACCAACTGGACACAACCAGTCCATTCTGTAACAAACTGGACACAACCAGTCCATTCTGTAACAGACCAACTGGACACAACCAGTCCATTCTGTAACAGACCAACTGGACACAACCAGTCCATTCTGTAACAGACCAACTGGACACAACCAGTCCATTCTGTAACAGACCAACTGGACACAACCAGTCCATTCTGTAACAGACTGGACACAACCAGTCCATTCTGTAACAGACTGGACACAACCAGTCCATTCTGTAACAAACTGGACACAACCAGTCCATTCTGTAACAGACCAACTGGACACAACCAGTCCATTCTGTAACAGACCAACGTGGACTATCGCTAATCCTATTGACAAATCCCTTGACCAGGCTTCAGTGTCTGGGGTGAATTTGTCAAAATGAATCGCTCTCGCCTGGCCAAACTCGTCTCAACGACGTGCGCTTTGTGGCCTGTCATGCTGTCTACGACTTTTGACCCAGCCCTATCGCCCCCCCCCCCCCCTCATTTTTTTTGGCAGGAGAAGAAAAAAATCTCGTCGTGATTGTGGAGAGTTTGCCCCGAGTGGTTCTACAGCATGAAGATACAGTAGATGCTCTTATGTTCATTTCATCCTTTATGTGTAGATGATCTAGTTTTGTTTCGTGTGTTTTTTGTTTTTTGTTTTTTTTTTTTTTTTTTTTTTTTTTTTTTTTTTTTTTTTGTAGAAAAGTACATAATAGTATTTTGTTATCATTTCCAAAATGATATTTTTAATTTATTTATTTGTTTTTGTTTACATTTTAACCATGTTATAAAAAATGTGTCTTTGTATATTTTGAATAGAAAAGTCTGAATTGTAATGTCTACAGAGCGTGGGGGATCAAATATTTTGAGCAGAGATCCCACCATAGCTTGAGGTAAGTAAAGACGTCGATAAACAGAACTGTTGAGCATACAACCTAAATCAGGGATCAAATCCCACTCAGAACCACCACGTGCCACCCACATGTCTGGACATCAACATACGGGACTATTGAACATACAACATAAAGTTTGGATCAAATCCCACTCAGAACTACACATATACGTAAGGACATCACCATACAGGAATGCTGAAGACACGACATAAAGCAGGGACCAAATCCTACTTAGAACCAACCCACACCACACATACACAAGTACATCAACATATATAACTGTTGAATATACAACATAAAGCAGGGACCAAATCCCACCCATAGCCACACCACACCACACATAGACCCAAGGACGTCAACATACAGAGACCACAGCTAGTCCCCCCCCCCCCCCCCTTACGATAAACGTCTAAGACACCGACGCAGAAAGAAAAAAAAATTCAATTCCAGCGTCACGTGACAATCGTCCGTCCAAGCCAGATCTCCAGGATCTCTCCACGCCTCCAACTTTTGTCCCGGGCCCAGAGTTAAAACTGGGATCAACCCCAACCCCCCACCCCCCACCACCCTGTACAGCGTACATACAACGACACACTCCTTGATATCAATAGACGGACGATATACCCACACACAGGGGGGAGGGGGGGGGGGAGAGTGCCAGAAATCTGTAAGGACGGGCCAGTCACGGGGCAGTCACACGAGGAACCAGATCTACAGTATCGACCAAAGGACAGCGTACATCGTCTTCGGCAATATCCCCCCCCTCAACCCCACCCCAATTCATACAATCGTTGTGTTGTCTTAAGAGTTGACGTTGGAGAGAGAGCGAGAAAGGGGGAGGTGTCTCCGAAACCATTTTTTTTTTTGTGTGTGTTTGATTTGCTATGCTGGGAAAGCCAACAACGAGGTGAGATGGTAGATTGGGTGGTTGTTGGGTTGTTGTTGTTGTTTTTAAAGGGACAGTGATATAAGAATAGCTGGACAGTAAGGTGTGGTGGCAGGGTGTCTAGCTTCAAAATGACAGTAGCCAATAGGTCGATGCAGGGGTGGGTTAGGTTACCTGGGGATGGGCAAAGCAAGCTGGAGTCTGTGTGTCAAGCTATGGAAAAATAAAAATAGATGGGGGCGGATTTTGTTTTGGAAAATATGCTAAGACTATAATACAGTTGTAATTTTTACACGCAGTTGTACTGAAATACACATGGTACAATACATATGGCATGTAATTTAACGTCCTTGCATTAACGCCTCCAACCATTTTAAATAAGGACCCCCCCCCCCCCCGCCCCCACAGCGATTTCCTCACTCCTCCCTTATTCTCCATAGTATCTCCCTCACCCCACATCTCCTCCACACAGATCGCCTCACCCCTTCACCCCACCTCCAAACCGAGATCGCCTCACCGACCCCCCCCCCCCCATCCCCCCCCCCCCTCCCCCCCTCCCCCCTACTTATGCATGTCTCCATCATCAAGCGCCGCGCCATCTAAGAATTGAGCATTCTACGACTGCGACAAATGACAGTGCTCCCTCACAAATCATCGTCCCTTAAGACGCCCTAAAGACGGTCCACGGCGTAGTTATGAATAAATGAATTGATTCCCCGGGGGAGGGGGCGAGCGATCAAAGCGGGTGTAAAATGGCCTCGCACCGAATAGCGCTGGCCCCGCACCGAACGGGGAGTGTGCCGCACGAAATAGTTGTGGGGGTCAGTATAAAATAGATGTGGGGGGGTCCGTATGAAATAGATGTGGGGGTCCGTATGAAATAGATGTGGGGGTCCGTATGAAATAGATGTGGGGGTCTCAATGAAATAGATGTGGGGGTCCGTATGAAATAGATGTGGGGGTCTCAATGAAATAGATGTGGGGGTCTCAATGAAATAGATGTGGGGGTCTCAATGAAATAGATGTGGGGGTCCGTATGAAATAGATGTGGGGGTCCGTATGAAATAGATGTGGGGGTCTCAATGAAATAGATGTGGGGGTCCGTATGAAATAGATGTGGGGGTCCGTATGAAATAGATGTGGGGGTCTCAATGAAATAGATGTGGGGGTCCGTATGAAATAGATGTGGGGGTCCGTATGAAATAGATGGTGGTCTATACGAAATAGATGTGGGGGGTCCATGGGAAATAGATGTGGGGTTCACACGAAATAGATGTGGGGGGTCTCTACGACATAGAAACAGATGGGTGGGTCTATACGATTTAGCTGTGGTCCTACGTGAAATATATGTGGTCCTGTGCGTATGAGCTGTGGCCCCGCATGAAACAGCCGGGGACACACACGATGGCCCACACACCAATCCACGTCCCAGACTAACACAGTCACTGATACGATTGCACTAAACGACAACCCATACAGTCGAACAGGGATGGGGACAACCCAGGAATGTACTGAAGATTTCAGCTGGGGGTGGGGGATGAGTAGGGTTGGGGGGGACGAGACTTGTGAAATTGTCTTCAGGGTGAGCAAGAATGGAGAAGGGAGAGGGTGTGATGTCATCGGCTCATGCAAAATAAATCTGATGTAATCCGTTAATCCAAGCACAAGGGTAACTGTCACAACCCATCCACCACCACCATCCCACCTTCACAATAATGAGTTGACAACTTTAAAAAAAAAAATAACAGAAGTATACAACACATTATCATACCCTGTTTTAATTAGAGGTGGGTCTACACCCCTAACTAACATCAAGTGTAACTTCTACACCTCTTATTTACCCCAAAAGTGTAACTTTTACACCTCTCAATAACACCCCCCCAGGGGTAACTTTTACACCCCTCAACAGCCCCCAGTGCCTATTTGAGCATTGTTTTAACGTTTATGTATTCAGAGTTGTCAAAAGTTGCTATCTCACATCAACAAAAAATAATAAAAACAGTACACTAGTTTTAAACGTCAATAAAATTAATGGATGTTCAAACAAGTATTTCAAGCCAATAAATATAATAATCAACACTTGGTGCTTCAATCTAATGAACTGTTTGAAGATGGATCTCAGGATGTTGAATATAATAGTTTGTCGCTGAAACTCAGCATTGTGATATAATAACCTTGACATAAATCGAAACTACTAACCACTAACCCTTGAAAATTAAGCTGTTCATCAGAAAACTCAAACCCTTAAATGTCAAAGACAAAATCTACTCTAAAATATATGGGTAATTCTATAGATCTTTTTACTTTGTGTCTTTTGTGGCTTTCTAAAGAAAAAAAATATTCTGAAATTGGTGAACAAATGTTGCAAATGTGAGATAGCAATAATAAAAAAAAATATTACACTGTGACATAGGACTTGATCTAAACTCTTTTTTTCCTCATGAACTATCAAAAAATGTTTTTTTTTCCTCTTCTAAGTTATTTTCTTTTATATGGGAGCTTTAAAAAAAAATGTCCACAAGCACTAAGTTGTTTAGTTGCATAAGAAATATTTTAAAATTGTTTTTTTCAGGAGCTATTCTAAACCAAATAAAACTGTATACCGGCACTATTGTCTGTTTTCCTGTGTAACTATCTGTCTATCTACATATACAACTACCTGTCAGTTTACCTCTACAACTACCTGTACAACTACCTGTCTATCTCTAAAACTATCTGTCTATCTACCTGTACAACTACCTGTCTACCTGTACAACTACCTGTCTACCTGTACAACTACCTGTCTACCTGTACAACTATCTGTCTATCTACCTGTACAACTACCTGTCTACCTGTACAACTACCTGTCTACCTGTACAACTACCTGTCTACATGTACAACTACCTGTCTACCTGTACAACTGTCTATCTACCTGTACAACTACCTGTCTACCTGTACAACTATCTGTCTATCTACTTGTACAACTACATGTCTACCTGTACAACTATCTGTCTATCTACCTGTACAACTACCTGTCTACCTGTACAACTACCTGTCTACCTGTACAGCCACTTGTCTGTCTAGGAGTTACATCTGCTTCTCTATCTATTGTAGAACTATTTTAAGACAAACTGACCTGTATCTCTAGCATGTTGATCTTGTCATTCAGATGATCATTCTCTAGCTGCAGTCTGGTGATCTTCTCTGTCAGTTCCACTTTCCTGGAAAGTTTTAAGATTATATCAGATAAAACGTTTATAAGAGATAATATCACTTGCGTTCTTTGCAAAATTTTCAGTTAAGATAATATCAGAAATGTGCCCAGATTAGAAATTTTTAAGATATCAGATGTATTCCTAAAGTTTTTTTTTAGTTTTTTTATGAAATTTCAGATAATGCCCCTAAATGATGTAAAAAGAAATGTGCCTAACTAGCTTGTTAAAGAAACTAAAATAATTTGGCAGACTAGCATGGCCACTAAAGAAAGTAACAAGAATTCTTGCCAGCTAGCTTGTTAGAGAAACTAAAATAATTTGGCAGACACGCATGGCCCTTAAAGAAAGTAACAAGAAATCTGGCCAACTGGCTAGGAGAAACTAAAATAATTTGGCAGACACTCATGGCCCTTAAAGAAAGTAACAAGAAATCTGTCCAACTAACTTGTTAAGAGAAACTAAAATATTTTGGCAGACATACATGGACACTAAATAAAGTAACAAGAAATCTGACCAACTAACTTGTTAGAGAAACTAAAATAATTTGGCAGACCATTATGGCCACTAAAGAAAGTAACAAGAAATCTGGCCAACTAGCTTGTTAGAGAAACTAAAATATTTTGGCAGACCTACATGGCCACTAGAGGTAACAAGAAATCTGGGCAACTAACTTGTTAGAGAAACTAAAATAATTTGGCAGACCATTATGGCCACTAAAGAAAGTAACAAGAAATCTGTCCAACTAACTTGTTAAGAGAAACTAAAATATTTTGGCAGACATACATGGACACTAAATAAAGTAACAAGAAATCTGACCAACTAACTTGTTAGAGAAACTAAAATAATTTGGCAGACCATTATGGCCACTAAAGAAAGTAACAAGAAATCTGGCCAACTAGCTTGTTAGAGAAACTAAAATATTTTGGCAGACCTACATGGCCACTAGAGGTAACAAGAAATCTGGGCAACTAGCTTGTTAGAGAAACTAAAATAATTTGGCAGACTAGCATGGCCCCTAAATAAAGTAACAAGAAATCTGGGCAACTAGCTTGTTAGAGAAACTAAAATAATTTGGCAGACATGCATGGCCACTAAATAAAGTAACAAGAAATCTGGCCAACTAGCTTGTTAGAGAAACTAAAATAATTTGGCAGACATGCATGGCCACTTATAAAGTAACAAGAAATCTGGCCAACTAGCTTGGATATTTAGAGAAACTAAAATAATTTGGCAGACATGCATGGCACCTAAAAAAAGTAACAAGAAATCTGGCAAACTAGCTTGTTAGAGAATCTAAAATAATTGGGCAGACATGGACCCTGAAGAAAGTAACAAGAAATCTGGCCAGCTTACTTGGACAAAACATCGCTGATCTCCTCGGCCTGCTTGGTGACAATGTTCTGCAGCTCCTCAATGCGGTCGTCCTTTACCTGGATGATCTCCAAAACTTTGCGATCCTTTATCTCAGACTTTTCTTTTTCTCTACAACAAATACATCAAATTTTCCTTTAACAACATGAATCCTACAAAATTATGTTATTGATAAAACTAGTGAGCAAACAATATTTATGATTTTCAAAATATGGTAAAAATACATAACTTCTTTTTTTTTAAAGTACAAAACTAATTATTTTTAATTACATATATATTTAATGAGCATTATTTGTAAAGCTAAACCAAAAAGCATGAAAAGTTAAGTAGAGACACAATTAATATTCTTCTTGTTTGCTTCATTTGTTGTCTTGCTATTTAAAAATTATTTTACTAACAATTTTAGACGGAGCAGTTGATTTTTTGTTCTGTTCAGTTTTTCAATAAGCATATGCAGTTCTTATATATTTATTTTTATTCTAAACAATTGCTGTATCTTTTAAGCAGAAGATTTGCATCTATTCCCCATTAGTATTTCTAATTTTACTTTGTTTATAATTGTTTAGGTCTTTATTTATTTGTATTATCCCTCACTACATTTTATCTCACAGTTGCATATTCATTTATGTACGTAACAGATAAAAACAATAACATCAATATTACCAGACAAAACACATATCAACAAGAAATGAACTGCTACTACACAGGATGTACATAAACGGTACCTCTGAGTTACAAGAGAGATTGCCTCTGTGACATCAGGGTTGGTGACCTGAAGTTTTTTCCACAAGGACCAAACAAATTCTTTGTCCGTCTAAAACACAACAACAAAAATTCCTTTTTATTACCACTTGAAATCATAAAGGCCAGGAAGACACTAGTGCTTGCAATCTTAGAGGCTAAACAGACATTATTGTATTCTTTTTAATTGTCAATACGGTAGAAAATAAAATTTAATTGAAAAGATTTGATAGAGCAAAAAAGAAAGATACCTGGCATTGAGCTAATTCTGCAGCAAGCTTTTTGTTTTCTTCCAACAGTATACTTAAGTCTGGGTCTGAAATAAATTAAAACTGGTGAAACAAAATTTATTTGTAAAACACTAACTTTAAAATAGAAGTGAAAAAAAAACCAGTATTAAAATCTTCTTTAATATTCCATAGTTTTTAAAAACAGTAGACATATTAACATACTAATCTGTTTTCTAATTTGTTTTCAATATAATTTGCATTAATCTGTTTTCAATGTGATCAGCACCAATCTGTTTAAAAAACCATTCATAACTGGTTAACTTGCATTGATACTTTTATGTGATATTGGTTCAAGATTTGTGTTAATCTGACGTTTGGGTTAGGATGTGCTTTGGTGAGGAGCACATAGCTCACTAAAGTGCTTGATCACAGCAATACATAGTGCTAGGGTGTTGACCACAGCTATACATGGCATAAGAGTGCTTGACCACAGCAATACATGGTATCACAGTGCTTGACCACAGCTATACATGGTATCACAGTGCTTGACCACAGCAATACATGGTATCACAGTGCTTGACCACAGCAATACATGCTATCACAGTGCTTGACCACAGCTATACATGCTATCACAGTGCTTGACCACAGCTATACATGGTATCACAGTGCTTGACCACAGCAATACATGCTATCACAGTGCTTGACCACAGCTATATGTAACTAGGTGTAGTTACCATACTATGGTTAACAACGTATTACAGTCTGATGCAATAGTGCAGATGGTAGACTGATAACGATCATAAAGCCAAGGCGTAGTATTTTGGGAAGCGATATGATAAGAACGCAATACGGTCTGTCAACTTTGATGTGACAGGATGCAGGTGTTATATTAATCGGACTGATGAGACAACTGCGTAGTAATCGGAAGGCGAGATATTCGGATGGAACATAACTATGAGAGAACCGAATACGATTACGGATATACTAAGGGGATATAAGGAAGGCGACGGCTGAGCTCGCTCTCTCTCTCGCTCCCTCTCGATCAGTCAGTCTGTGTGGCAGTATTCAAGTTGGTTATAGAACGGGTTAGCCGTATTGTGTTAAGAAGGACTATAGACATGTGTATTCAGTTATATGAAGACTAGTGAGGACTGTTGGGAGTCAGTTGATTCAAACTATTATTGTGAAGCATTCCTTTTGATTCAGTATATTATTGTGAAGCATTTCTTTGATTCATGTAATAAAAGGATCAATAGCGAACCTGCATCTTCGAGTATCTATACTGTGGTCCATGTTGTGTAGAATGAGTGGTTAGACTCGGTAACATTTGGCGTCGTCGGACAGGGTCACATTTGGCGCTGCGAGTAGCCTAGGTCACATTTGGCGTTGTCGAGCAGAACTCGTTAACATTTGGCACTACAGGCAAATAGGTCTCGTTACATTTGGCGCTGCGGACAGGATGAATTCAACTAGACTTGCCGCTTTAGGCACCCATAGTCAACCTTGTTCATAACTGTGTTTAGTGTGTGTGTGAATTCGAACATTCAGGAACAGTGAAAATTGAGGAACGAGGAAAATTTTTCATACACACACGGTAAGAAAGAACTCTTTTTTTTTACTCAAGGAATAAAATGTCTACTCTGGACGAGAAGCAGACCCATATTGTGGTCCTGCCCAGAGAGTCCCACATTAACAAATTTTACGGGGACGGTGATCCGGCTTTAACCAACAGGTTCAGTGAAGAGGTCAAAGCGGCCTGGGCCTCGAGATGCATGTCACCAGAGGAAAGATTAAGACTGCTGATGGGCAGTATAGGAGAGACGGTTAGGGCAGAGGTCAAATGCCACGATAAAACCATCCAATCAGATCCAGATAAGGTGCTGGATCTAATTATGGAGACCTTTGGGGAGAGACGGTCGGGATCGCAACTGCTAACGGTGTTAGTAGGCTTGAAGCAGAGAATGGCGGAGAGTGTGATGGAGTATTCACACCGAATGAACAGGGCCTTTGATTCGGTAAAGGGCAAAACACCTGACATTGATGTACGCCTACTGAGGGACCATTTCATCGAGGGGCTGGCAACCCCGATCTTAAGGAGAGAGTTGAAAGAAGAGGTCCACAAAGACCCGCAGTTGACCTTCCTTCAGGTCAGGAACTCAGCGATCCGCAGGTCCGAGGATGAGGACCAATCGAACTGTTCGGTAGACAAAGTCTCTGTGCCGGAACAGAAACAATCCCCACCCACAGGGACCGGCACGGTGGAAACCATGATGGCTCAGCTGTTGGCTCACCTGGATAAGGTTGACCAACGATTGGAGAGGTTAGAGAGCAGGTCAACAGCTGAGAATCAGGAAAAGAACGGGCCAAAACAGAGACAGGTTGGACGGCCGCGACCCGCCGGTCCATCGCTCCGGTGGACGGCCGACGGTCGACCAATTTGCTTGTCCTGTTCACAACCCGGACACATGGCACGGTACTGCCAGGGAAACGGTCGTCCTCTGTAAGGCAGGGTCAGGCTACAGAGGGGCGAAGTTATGGCCCAAGAAACAAAATGATGGGAGTCTGTCCCGAAATGGTGATTACGATTGGGGACATCGCGGTGAAGGCAATTGTGGATACAGGCTCCCAGGTGACGACAATCACGGAAAATTTTTACACCAAATGGATGAAAGGAAAAGACCATAGGTTGAGGTCTGACACGTGCATGCGCCTGACGGCAGCCAATGGACTAACCATTCCATACTGTGGTTATTTTCTGGCGGATGTAGTGGTGGCAGGACATAGGTTGAAGCAGGTTGGGGTGTTCGTTACGAAACACAACCTAGAGACAAATGTGTCAAATATACCTTGCCTGTTGGGCATGAATATTCTTGGCCAGTTGCCAGAATTTCTTACAAATATTGTCGGATCGACCACACCAGGTCGGGGATCCAAGTTGGCCAGGTTTGCCAAGACCAGAGGAAGGATATCAGTCCCGGCAAACACGGTCAAGGCAATCACATTACAAATTGGTGATAGAAGCGTGAATGGTGATGTGATGATAGAACCATGTGGCGCCGCACTGAGGGCAGGCGTCGTGTTACTGCGGACATACACATCAGCGGAGAAGGGACTAGTTCAAGGATTAGTGGCAAATGTTTTGGATGAGGAAATTTTTATACCGCCTAATACTCTGGTAGGAGTACCACAGAACGTCGAGGTACTAAGGTCGGCACAGTGCATCGAACTGAGCCATACCAGTAGTAATGAAGTAACAATTAGGTCGGTCAATGTGACGGCCGAGGTGAAGAAAAAGGATGGCCGATCATATACATTCCCGGAAACTGAGGACCCAAAACTAAATGAATTGCTGAATAAGTACAGGGATATATTTGCCTCGTACGAGGGTGATTTGGGTTACACGGAAGTAATAAAACACCAGATACCCTTACTACAAGACAAGCCGGTGGCGCAACCTTATCGAAGATTGCCACCAAGTCACTACTCGGCGGTGAAAGCACACCTGAACGATCTACTAAAAAAGGGAATTATTACAACCAGCACTAGCCCGTATGCGGCACCGATAGTAGTGGTAAAAAAGAAGTCAGGGGAGATAAGACTGTGTTGTGATTACCGGAAATTGAACAATATCACAAGAAGGGATGCATTCCCCTTGCCTCGTATTGATGAATGTCTTGATGCGTTGGGGGGAGCAAGATTTTTTTCTACCTTGAATTTGGCTAGCGGCTACCACCAAGTGGCCATGCACCCCAACGATCAACATAAGACTGCATTTATTTCTCCACTGGGACTGTACGAGTGGACCCGTATGCCGTTTGGTCTAACTAATGCGCCTGCTACATTCCAGCGAGTAATGCAGAGTGCTATGAGTGACTTTCTATTTCAAATAATGCTGGTGTACTTGGATGATATACTAGTTTACTCAAAAACTTGGGAGGACCATCTAAAAAGATTAGAACAAGTGTTTCTCCGTCTTAGGGAGATAGGAGTAAAGCTGAACCCAGACAAATGCTGCTTCGGTCTGAAATCGGTACATTTTTTGGGTTACGTGATTTCGTCGGATGGCATCGCCACTGACCCAGATAAAATTGCAGCTGTTAAAGAATGGAAACAGCCAACAACTACAGTAGAGGTCAGATCATTCTTGGGCTTTGCTTCCTATTATAGAAAATTTGTACCTGGTTTTGCAAAAATTGCCGCACCATTGCATGACTTGGTAAACAAAATGACAAAGAAACACAGTAAGGAGAAAAAGAAAGGTAAAACACAAAGGATAGGTGAATTATGGACTGAGGAATGCCTGAACTCGTTTAAGCTCTTGAAAAAGGCTTTGACAGAGACGCCGATATTGGGATACGCGGAATTTGACAAACCATTTCGGCTAGAAATTGACGCCAGCTCGAAAGGTCTGGGAGCTGTGCTATCACAACAACAAAAGCAAGGCTTCAGGGTTATTGCTTATGCCAGTCGAGCTCTGAAGGAATCAGAGAAGAACATGACAAATTACAGCGCCATGAAACTAGAACTTTTGACATTAAAATGGGCTGTGACGGAAAAATTCAGGGACTATTTATTAGGTGCTAAATGTGTGGTATACACTGACAATAACCCCTTGAGTCACCTAAAGACAGCAAAGTTGGGATCCATCGAACAGCGATGGGCAGCAGAATTGGCACTCTTGGACCTAGAGATAAAATATCGCCCGGGGCGGTCCAATGGCAATGCGGACGCCTTATCAAGGAATCCTTACGAGAGACCGGGCGATGAGGAAGAAACGCTGACAGGAATATGTGAGGTCAGAGCGTCAACAGATATCCCTCACGGGGTGCAAGTGAGGCAGAACGGACAGACCGGGGTGGAGCACATTTCCACAGAGCCCGGACATATGGACATTGGTAATTTTAATTGCCTTAATCACAAAGAGATAAGAGATGCCCAGAGAACGGATAGTGGCTTACAGCCGCTGTTGAAACACGTCCAGGAACAAAAATTCCCAGGAAGAAGGGAAAGAGAACAATTTGGTCGAGAAACAAAGAAAATACTGAGTCAGTGGGACCGTCTCAGTATACAGGATGGTGTTCTCATGCGGAGAATTTATGACCAAATTGATGGGACAATACACCAGGTGGTGGTGCCTGGACAATTACGAGAAGAAGTGCTAAGGTTGGCACATGACAGGGCAGGACACCAGGGTCAGGACAGGACGCACAAAATATTACGACGAAGGTGTTACTGGCCCAATATGGAGATGGAGGTCAAACGCCATTGTGAGGCTTGTGTGAGGTGTCAGCATGCGAAAATGCCAGTTGTCAAAATGAGACAGCCATCGGGACACCTATTAGCGACAAAACCACTAGAGATTGTGGCTATGGACTTTACGTCGTTGGAGCAATCATCGGATGGGACGGAACATGTGTTGGTAATGACTGATGTATTCACCAAATGGACTGTGGCGGTGCCCACACGAGATCAGACTGCCAAAACAGTGGCAAAGGTCTTAATAGAACATTGGTTCATCAAATATGGCATACCAAGACAATTACACTCTGACCAAGGAAGGGCCTTCGAGTCAGAAGTAATTAACCAACTGTGCAGCCACTACGGGATCAACAAATCTAGAACAACCACATTTAATCCGAAAGGAAACGGACAGTGCGAGCGGTTCAACCGCAGCATGCATAATTTGCTGCGTACTCTAGAACCTGAACAGAAAAAACGTTGGCCTGATTTTCTCCCAGAGTTGGTATATCTATACAACTGCACCCCCCATGCCACAACCGGCTTTTCGCCACACATGTTGCTGTTCGGACGGGAGGCTCGACTCCCTCTTGACTTGTTCCTAGAAAAAAAGGGGAGTATGACTGGCTCATACACTGCACTGGAATATGTGAATGAACATATGAGACGAATTAGAGAAATGTACAGGGTAGTACAGGAAAGACTAGAACATGAAGCACGGCGAAGGGAACCGCCGGTACAGACAAAGGACCCGCCACTCAAACTGAACGACAGGGTATTACTGCGTAGCCACCCGTTAGGCAGAAACAAAATCCACGATCTCTGGGGACAGGAGATATGGCAAGTCGTGGAGATGCCTAAAGTAGCAGGTGGCCCCTTTAAGATAAGACCCATCGATCACGCCAAACCGGATCGGTGGGCGAATATTGCTCAATTAAAGAAATATTGTCATAGTCAAGAAGAGCAGTTACACACAAGGAAACCCAAGACAATTAGGGAACCGGAAACTATAACGGAAATTCACATACCCATCCCGGAACCATATCACCATCAACAGAACAACAGCGAGACACAAGTGGAGGATAACGGCAACGAAGAGGATCCCGTTCCTCCCAGAAACAGAGAGACAGTAGACCATCAGATAAGTGGTCCGCGGAGAAGTTTGAGAAACAGAAAGAATACGAAATTTTTCGTCAGCAACCATCAATTCTTTCATGGTCGCGCTGGTATGAGAACAGACTGTTCAAAAAGTTATAAAAGGGAACTGGTGAAAGCACCAAACGAAAAAAGGTGGATGTGAATTCTAGAACTGTTTTGTGTCTGAGGAGGATGATGTAGACACATTTGATATGTGAAATAGGGATAACTGTCAATCTTATACGAATGTGGCGACATTGACAGTGAGTGGAACAATACATTTTTTTTTACGGCGGTGCTTTTGACTTTGAAGGAGTGCACCTACCAAGCGTTGTTTGTGGTTGAAAACACACAAAAAAAGGCGGCGGTGGATGTAACTAGGTGTAGTTACCATACTATGGTTAACAACGTATTACAGTCTGATGCAATAGTGCAGATGGTAGACTGATAACGATCATAAAGCCAAGGCGTAGTATTTTGGGAAGCGATATGATAAGAACGCAATACGGTCTGTCAACTTTGATGTGACAGGATGCAGGTGTTATATTAACCGGACTGATGAGACAACTGCGTAGTAATCGGAAGGCGAGATATTCGGATGGAACATAACTATGAGAGAACCGAATACGATTACGGATATACTAAGGGGATATAAGGAAGGCGACGGCTGAGCTCGCTCTCTCTCTCGCTCCCTCTCGATCAGTCAGTCTGTGTGGCAGTATTCAAGTTGGTTATAGAACGGGTTAGCCGTATTGTGTTAAGAAGGACTATAGACATGTGTATTCAGTTATATGAAGACTAGTGAGGACTGTTGGGAGTCAGTTGATTCAAACTATTATTGTGAAGCATTCCTTTTGATTCAGTATATTATTGTGAAGCATTTCTTTGATTCATGTAATAAAAGGATCAATAGCGAACCTGCATCTTCGAGTATCTATACTGTGGTCCATGTTGTGTAGAATGAGTGGTTAGACTCGGTAACATTTGGCGTCGTCGGACAGGGTCACATTTGGCGCTGCGAGTAGCCTAGGTCACATTTGGCGTTGTCGAGCAGAACTCGTTAACATTTGGCACTACAGGCAAATAGGTCTCGTTACATATACATGGTATCACAGTGCTTGACCACAGCAATACATGGCATCACAGTGCTTGACCACAGCAATACATGGTATCACAGTGTTTGACCACAGCAATACATGGTATCACAGTGCTTGACCACAGCTATGCATGGTATCACAGTGCTTGACCACAGCAATACATGCTATCACAGTGCTTGACCACAGCAATACATGGTATCAGGGTGCTTAAAGCCACATTAAATACAACGACCACAAAAGAAAATTTTAAAATGTTATAGCATTTAGGGTAACATCCTGCAATTAATTCTTACCTTTAACACTTAAATTAGTAATATCTGAGTTGTCTTGTAAGTAACTCATTTTTTGTGTTCAATATTTAATTCTAGCAGGACCTGGGTAGGTTTTCATGACTAGCCCTCCATACAAAATCTGTGGAGGTAAAAAGAAATGTATTGAATTTTTCAAAATGATTCTTTTGTTTATTATTTTAAAAAGTCAATTTTTTAAACAATGTTGCTTTGCAAATGAAACATAATGCTGTTTTATGCTGGTATTGTTTTAAATCCAAAACAATGCGTAAATAACAAAATATTACAGCATTAAATCCAAACATTGTTTCAAAAGTATAATTTTTTTAAAATAACAGATACTTGAAGGTTGTAATACATCTTTGGTACAGATGGGAGAAGAATAATTTTCAGCAACAAGAAAATAAAACAAATAACTCAATCAGAAACATAAAATGAATATTTGCTGATGGTGATACTTAAGTAAAACCTAACCATGATCATCAGAGAAGTCTCAATACATTTATAAATGAAATGTATTAAAGCAGAGGACTTCAAAAATACTTTTGTTGTTTGGATAAATAATGTAAGAGAACTGTATAAATGTTTCATAAGGTATTATAAAAAAATGCACATAGAACAACACAAAACTGGTAAGAGCCAAGGTCAGAAACATAGCCAGGATTTGGTTAAACGGTCAATTTTTTTTATTACATGCAGTGATATTTTAAGAACCGGTTACTTATTTATCTATTTTCTCAATTTAGTTCTTTTAATTATTATCAAATAATTGTTACTAAACAATGATATAGCTTGACAGTTAATTAACTGAATCATAAAATTTTTTTATAAAACTAACACTGGAAACAATATTAAAAAAACAAGATTCGTGAGGCCTATAGTATTGACCCCATGCAAGGTTCTTACAGCTCCTTTCTCACTATTTTTAATTATATTATTTTTTTATTCAATTACTCATTTCCTCTAACCATATCAGGTCTTTAACAAATTGGGCTTTGATTTTTGCAATTTGTTATCATACAAGGGACTTAGCAAAGAAATAGGTTAAATGAGGAAATAATTACATTCAAAATTTATCGTGACTGGCAATTTTATAACCTATCCTCTGGCCGTAAACTGAGGCAAACTCTAACCCCAAAAGTTCAAGCTTTGGTTCTCAGCCTGTAATTTCATTTTTGCTTTTAGAGTCATTATGACGATTACTGAAAACACTGCTCGTCATACAAATTTTTAAAATTCTTTTATACTAGAACTATTGTAACTAATTGTGGGTATTTTTAACATATAAAAACATCGGCCCAATTCGCCATAATTTAATAAAATTTTAATAGTAATTTTAGGCCTAGGCCATATTAATAAATGTAAAAATAATTAATTTAAAAGTGATTTAGTCACATTTAGTTGTTTAGGCATAGGCCTACAATTTTTAAAATTTTAACACAAAGATTGCAATGTCCAATTGTTCACTAATTCACTATTCATCTTGACTTTTTTTATCGTACTTATGCAAAGTATTGTTAACAAAATAAACATATGAATATTATTCTGGGATACAGATCTAGTCTAGATTCTAGTTCTATTAAATATTGAAAACAAAAAAGTGTTGTGTTTGGATTTTCTTTTGAGCTTGTTTGAGCTCGATCAAAGTTACCTATTTTCGATATGAATACTTTGCCGTTTTAAAAAACTAATAACTGGACGGATATTTATTTCAAAGGAAAAATAGCTTCTCAAAATCACTTTGATCCTAAAACATACAAAATTTCTACTGGTTTAGTTTAATTTTGAAGAATTACAGACATCCAATTCTAGAAATTTAAATAGTATTCTGTTGCTACATAAAACAATTGCCAAAACTCTATTTTCGGTAATCTGTTCTTTACGACATTGCAAATATTTTAAAATTACGACTTTGTTTTGTTAAAGATAAAAATGTTTTTATTTTTATAGCCTATTTTTACTTTCTCGAATATACGAAATATAGAGAAAGTCTTGTAATGTAATCGTACAAAAAAAAATCCAGATTTTTGCAAATCTCGACGTTTTACACCTCACTGATACGGAAAAATATAATTTTGCAATCTTATCCGTATGTCTGTGTATGTGTGTGTGTGTGTCCGTGTGTCTGTAAACACGATAACTTGAGTACCGTTACAGCGATGAAATTTCATATAGATATAGATCTATAAGTATTTTATCAAAATCGTAGATCCGTATCAACTTTTGAGCGATTTCCGATAACCGGAAGTGGTACTTTCAGATATGCTATTTCCGATTTCTCAAAAAACTAATGTAAATTTATAAAGTACTAATAATATTGCGCACTATTATGCACATTTTATTTGGCGTTCACTTGGTGTGCAATTCTTTTTCTACGAGATTTTATTCTATTTTAAAAAATGTATTTAAAATAGATTTTAAAAATTTTCATGTATTCAATTACGGTAACAATAGTAGGCACGAAGGCCTTTTTTTCACATTGGCCGTTTTAAAATAAACAAATAAAACAACAATTTAATAACAGCATTAAAACAAGCAATTGCATAGTAACGACATAGCAGTAACATAGCACTAAAAATGTGGAATAAAGAAATAATATTACATAGTTATAATACAAAATGAGATTAAATAAGAATTATATAGATGAATGAGAAATGTTTCAATGAGTCAGTTAGAGAGGTCATTAAACAATTGTTGTTTTAGTTTAGATTTGAATATATTTTCAGATCTAGATAGTTTTATTTTATTAGGAAGATTGTTCCACAAATTAGAACCAGAGTAGGCGAAGCTATGTTTCTGGAAAAAAAAGTTGTATATGGCAGTGGCGTAGCCAAGATCGTCTCATGGGGGGGTCAAATTTTTTCCCGCATTATAAATATATATATATCAGAGGCGTAGCGTCCCTTCCCGGCCCCCGAGGACAAACTTTTGATTTGCACCCCCCCCCCCCTTCAAACTTTTGATTTGCACCCCCCTTAAATTTTGATTTGCACCCCCCCCCCATCAGACTTACGATTTTGCACCCCCCGCTCAACCGTTATGTATCTACCGAGGGGTCTATGGGGGGGGGGGTCTGACCCCCCTAACTCCCCCCCCCCTGCCTACGCCACTGGTATATGGGATCGGTAAATTAAGACGACGATTTAATTTTATGTTAAAAGAAAATGGGTCTGATAAGTAAGAGGGGGCTGTTTCGTGGAATATTTTATATTAAAAAATTGATTTAGTATATATTATCTTTTTATTTAATGGAAGTATTTTAGTGGTAATTAAAGAATCCAGACTACTAGACAGGCCAGTAACCAGTTTTATAGCCCTTTTTTAATGATAGAAGAGGACGCTGCTTAGTTATAAAGCTACAACTACACAGTACAGAAGCATAATACAACCTAGATTGAATAAAAGCTTCATAAAAACTTTTATTCAATCTAGGTTGAATAATGTCTATATCCCGAGTTCCCATCCCCAGTTGTTTTAAATAAGAATATTCGAGAAAATTTAGGGGAGATCACTCCCAGTTTATTTTAAAATAATAAGAAGAAGCTTTTAAATAACAATGGACTAAAAAGTAGAAGATAAAGCTTTTCTTTAAATATATAGATCTAGTAATGCACTACCATTTTAATAACGATAAAGAAAAGCGTTGGATGCCTTGTAAATTTTAGTTAAGGTATTCTATAGATGATGAACCACGATTTTCTTATAGTTTAAAAGTTTAATATTAAAATAGTAGTGCTTTATTAAATTACTAGTTCATTTAGATTAGTTCTACTCTTTAGTGAATATTTATATAAAAGCTTTTTTTTTAATGTTTTTTTTTTATGTTGATGTATTGTAAAGTAAAGTTTCGCATTTTAACCTGACGGTCTATGGGGCAAGTGAAGTAGAGTTCACTTGTTTCTGTGACCTTTAAACACTATGGTCAGCCGCCTTTACTTTTCCTAACGTGAGTTAGGTACCCATCAGAGTTTTTTTTTTTTTTTTTTTTTTTTTTTTTTTTTTTTTTTAAATAAAAAAGAGAAAGAAAAAAATTTATATAAAAGCTTGTTATCAAAACTTGTTTAAGTTTAAAAATTTCAATATTTAAAAAAAATTTGTAAAATAGAATTGCATGACTAGAAACAATTGCACACCAAATGAATGTGCGTATAATATCGCAAAAATAGTACTAAAAGCAGGGAATTTTAATTATTTTAATTTAATTTTTTTTTAAAATTAACTAAGCATCCAATTAGGGCAAGTGTGATGCCATATTCCATTGCAAACCTAAGTTCAAGTTGATTTTTTTTCCACTACAAATGTGTGTTCATCAGTAAGCCTTGATTTACTATTTAGGATCACAACCTTGATTCGCCAACTTACATTAGCTGCTACGTGTTTTTTTTTTTAAATATATTCTCTGAGTTAAATGTGCCTTGACTTTTTAAAATGTTCAAACATTGAGACAAATGTTCATGAACATTCAAATATTATTATTCAACAAGCGTTTAAGCCTAAATTAGCTTTATTTATTCAACAATGATTTTCCATTGCTAATAAAAAAAAAACACATTGAAACAAAAGAAATTCAGTACTTTTATTTAGTGCTTTATTTTGTAAAAATTAAAAAATAAAAAGTATTTGTCGGTACTCAGTAATGTCTCGAGTTTAAATCCGGGTTCAAGTCAGTAGACCGTCCCTGAGTCCACCCAACTGTGATGGGTACCTAACTCACGTTAGGGAAAGTAAAGGCGGCTGGGCATAGTGCTGAACATACTATCCCTAAAAATGACGAGGTCACAGAAACAAGTGAATTCTACTTCACTTGCCCCATAGACCGTCAGGTTTGAAAGGGAAACTTTACTTTACTCAGTAATTGGTTGCCTAATTTTTAACTACAAAATACAAGAAAAGTAATAATTGTTTTCCCCACATTGAAAAAGTTGCCTTACGCCGTACCGGTACGTACCGTCACAAAAAAACACTGCTTTTATTATTGCAATATATAGTGTATAGCCTACATGTAATCCTATACATGTATTTTTTTTTTAAGTTAGTATAAGAGTTCATTAAAAATTTCACTCTTATTTAACTGGAGGACATTTTCAAATCTAACTCTCAAAGTGTTGATTTATCGAACCTTATCATGTACCGTAACTAGTTATTACCGTCAAGGTTATTGAGAATGTGTGTGTGTGTGTGTGAGTAGGTGAGAAAGAAAATCAACGCTTTGAAGAAAATTTTGCCACCTTTATCTAATTAAAGACCGCGATTAGAGACATGTGCCTTGAAACGAAATGTGGTATTTTTATATACAAAAAGCTCGGATGTTACGTTTTTGTTGTTGTTTTCCTATTATTTTTTTATTCTTATTTTTTCACAAATTTCATTTTTTTTTTGTTAATATATCAAGTATTGCTTTAAATGGTGTCTATACGGCTGCACCGACATTACGACTTCATATAAAAGTCCTCGCATTCCAGACCAGTAGTCTGTTGAC
Source organism: Physella acuta (assembly GCF_028476545.2). Lineage (NCBI taxonomy): Eukaryota > Metazoa > Mollusca > Gastropoda > Physidae > Physella > Physella acuta. The sequence continues at coordinate 24,048 of NW_026733079.1, forward strand.
CACGCCCTCCGACCCGCGGCCATAGAAGTTCCAGAATTCTCGATGTTGTTTATAAATAGTTACTAGATGCAGAGAGCGTATGTGTACGTGAGTGTCCGTCTTTTGTTGGTGTCGATATCAATGTATGCTTGGTGTCAATGTGATACTGTGGTTGTTGTCTATGTTATGTGGTTATATGGTTGATATTTATGTGATACTGTGGTTGGTGTCTGTGTAATTATGTGGTCGGTGTCTAAGTGATGATATGGTTGATCTATATGTGGTTATATGCTTGGTGTCTATCTGGTTATATGGTTGGTGTCTATGTGGTTATATGGTCGGTGTTTATGGGATTATATGGCTGGTGTCTATGGGATTATATTGTTGGTTTTTATGGGATTATATTGTTGGTGTTTTTGGGATTATATGGTTGGTGTTTATGGGATTATATGGTTGGTGTCTATGGGATTATATTGTTGGTTTTTATGGGATTATATGGTTGGTGTCTATGGGATTATATGGTTGGTGTCTATGGGATTATATGGTTAGTGTCTTTGGGATTATATGGTTGGTGTCTATGGGATTATATGGTTGGTGTCTATGGGATTATATGGTTGGTGTCTATTGGATTATATGGTTGGTGTATATGTGATACTGTGGTTTGGTGTATATGTGATTATATGGTTGGTGTATATGTGATACTCTGGTCGGTGTGTGTATACGATGTCAATTTCTTTCGGAGGGTGTCTTGATAGTTTTATTTAAAAGTCAATGGCAACTTTTAATGTATATATATCAATGTATCGTTGGTGTATATTATTGATAATCCATCAATGACAATACGTGTCTATATCAATTATTGATAGTGAGTATCTATATAAACCTTTGGTAGTAACTGTCTTCGTCTATCTTTGCTAGTACGTGTCTATGAAAAGATCTATCGAACCTAGAATTTCACGTGGTACGACCAGTAAAGTTCCTGATTGACAGCCCAACACCTGTGTGTGCCCCCAGCCACCCCCACAACCTTGTCAAAACTTGTCTAAAAGCTGAGTCGAGAACTTATCAAATATTTGCCACACGTACCAATGGATGCATGGGACGAGAGGGGGGCGCTACGCACACGCACATACTCACAAAGAGACTGGCGCAGTTACTAATTAGATAAGAGGCTCTTATCGCGTGAGATGCGCCTCCCCCCGGGGAAGGTGAGTGAGGTACAGGTGAGAAAGCCTGCCAGAAATATTTACGGAAATGTCTTCGTGGGCCGGGGGAGCCGGGGTGTGGGGGTCAGCCCGGAGTCGCCGAGTCAAAACAAAGAAAGGATAATAGAAGGTCTATTCCGTTATGGGGGACCAGATGGGTGTTTGGTCGACACCAATAGCTCATTGTCGTGTATGGCTGGTGTAAGGATTAGAGCATTTGGAGTAGTGGCATCAAAAGAAAATGGTTGAAATAAGGCATGTAAAAGTTAATATAACTACAAGGGATATTAGAGTTAGATTTAGGAATAAGGTAATTAATAATTATACATAATGGTATAAGTTAAAATAAACAGTTAAGAATTTGCTGTGTGCATAAGGGCATGACGTAATAGAAGATTAAGAATGTAGAGCAGTGATTTCTTCAGGACATTTTTCTTAGGTTGTGATGGTGGGGACACTGGTTCAAGTATAAAATTTCCAACAAAAAAAAATATAATTTCGTTCGGGACGGGATGGGGAGATGTCCCCCTCCTCCGAAGAGATGTCTGAAAGAAACTCGGATATACAGAAGGGAAAAGCTATTTTAGTAACTATGGGAATGCGCATAGGGCAAAGATAATTTATCAGTTTCGAGCTGGGCAAGATATATAATAGTGGGTATAACAATATACATGGGATAGCGTAGCCTAGCAGTAGGGCGCTAGACTGCTAACCCGTACAACGTCCCTGAGTCCACCCAGCTCTGATGGGTACCTAACTCACGTAAAAGCTGAGCACAGTGCTGATCACACTATCTCTACATATGACGAGGTCACCTAAACAGATGAACCCTACTTCATCTGCCCCATGTGTCTTGCGCATGAACGGGACAAGATGCTGATAAGAATATACACAAGAGCAAGAGATGATATAACTAATAGAATGTAAGCCTTACATAAAGAAGAAGTCCTGTGATTTGAGTTGGACCAAGAATCAATAAGGCTATTGAAACTCTACAAGTAGGACCAGCCAAAAACTATTTTTACCTGTGAATCGCCAGACGGTTTCACGGTGACGTCAGACGACCCCGTCTAAATGTATACAACAGCCCCTCTCCCCTACTCCCCTCCCCCCACGCCCAACCCACACACCTTTCTTCGAACTGTCCCTGGGCTGAAAAGAAAAAAAAATCTTACCATTAGATTTCACAACATACCTTGTGACGTCACATCCTTCCGTAGATAAAACTTGTTGACATGTGTGGGTCGGTTGAGGGGGACTGTGTGATGATGGGAAGGGGTTAGGGGTGAGGGAGGGGTGTGTCTGTTGTGTCAGATCTACCTCACCCACAAAACACCAGCCGTGAAACAAAGAACAGTACCAGCGTGATGATGGGTTGGACACGGACGGTTACGTTGTTGAGCCATCTCATTGGACGGTCAATGCTGCAACAAATAACAAAGACATTGTGGCCAAAGTACTTGCAGCTATGTTAGCAACGGGGTTTTATTATGGTAATAAGCTAAACAATGTATGCTAGCAACGGGGTTTTATTATGGTAAATAGCTAAACAATGTATGTTAGCAACGGGGTTTTATTATGGTAAATAGCTAAACAATGTATGTTAGCAACGGGGTTTTATTATGGTAAATAGCTAAACAACGTATGTTAGCAACGGGGTTTTATAATGGTAACTGGCTAAACAACGTATGTTAGCAACGGGGTTTTATTATGGTAAATAGCTAAACAATGTATGTTAGCAACGAGGTTTTATTATAGTAATTATCTAAACAATCTATGTTAGAAACAGGATTTTATAATGGTAAATAGCTAAACAATGTATGTTATCAACAGTGTTTCTTCCAGACCTTTTTCTCCGGGGGGGGGGGGGGGCACTGGTAAAAGTATATATTTTCTATATAAATTCCATCTTGTTCGGGGGGGGGGGGGGGGGGGGGTTATATATAGGTCAAATTAAGTAGCTCAAAAATACATATTAACAACTGGTTTTTTTATAAGTGTATTATCTACATCTATTTAACGGTCTAATTAAATATCTAAACAGTGTATATTAGCAACTATGTTTTTACTATTGTATCATCAATATAAAGATCTAATTAAATAGCATAACAGTGTATGTTAGCAACTGTAATTTTTTATGGTATTATCTCTATACAGTACATTACCGAATATTAAAACGATACTGCAAAAGTTAATGGATACATCGAAAATTGTAGTCGTAGGAAATGATGCTGGTATTTTCATAAACAGAATCCAATTATATGTTAGCTGTCTGAATAATAGCATTAATAATTAATAATTAATGCTATAAAAATAATTTAGACTTTTATATATAAGCCAAATTCAATGCCTTTTCGTTTCAATTTTGTGTAATACCGTGTTTACACGTGCGACATGTATACTACAAATGTCTAGACAAAAAAACACGTAACAAGTTAATGTTATATTGGAACATTTTCCCTACGGAACGTGTATACTTACTTGTTGCGAGGTTGTTTTTTTCCAGACATGTATAGTGTACATGTCCTAAATGTAAACGCGTTGTAATGTCTAAAACAGGGGTCTCCAAACTTTTCAGTCCGAGGGCCGCATTGACTATCAAATTTCTGTTCGGGGGCCAGTTTCTTCCAGGCATGTCTTTGATTTTTCTGGGCAAAGTTCCTCAGCCATCACCAACAAACGATTTTTCCTTGGACAAAAAGATCTCCGCGGGCCGGATGAGAGGACTTCGCGGGCCGCATACGGCCCGCGGGCCGTAGTTTGGAGACCCCTGGTCTAAAAGAACAAATAGTTTTTGCTTTTTAATAAATAGCGAAGCAGACAATGGTTACTCTAGAATTATATGACGATACAGTTATATTTAAATTTCTTATTTGTGAATTACTTTGATAAAATTAAATTTTTAATTCGTAAAACATGCCACTTTGATAGATTGACAGTCACTTTGATTGACTAAGATGTCACTTTGATTGACATGTCACTTCGATTGACTAAGATGTCACTTTGACTGACATGTCACTTTCAATAAACGACATGTCACTTTGGTTTAACTGAAGGCTCACGTAAACCTACATCAACAACCCGGGTTAGCACATCACCTGTCGTTTAACCCGGAGTCACCTAGGCAACCAAAACTGACACCCTAACCCCCCCAAGACACGCAGACGCAAGGCCCGTCAGATGTTGCATCAACTGGTAGGGATGGCGCTTCAGGTGTCAGACGTCTACAACAGCTCTCCACTCGTCACCCAACGTCCGGCACACGTGACCGGCATCCGGCACGGGGGGAGCGAACCGGGACAACAGACCGGTTTTTTGGTACACAAGGAGAGACCATCCTAACTAAGCGATTGGTCAATAAGAAAATGTAACGGGTCATCTTATCACCTCAAGCCTCGAAGTGGACGAGGTACTTGACTCGCGCGGTCAATGGACCGTGGCCGTAGGCTCAAATCTGATTGGTCGCCGCGGATCTGCGTGAAGATAAGGCGCTAAAACAAAGCCAAGTCGGGATTGATGTGAAAAGGGGGGGAGGGGTAAATCGGTGGGTCGCGTAATGAGAAGGTGTGGTCAGTCTTGTAGCCGCGACCACCCAGTGACGTGAAAAACCTGGCTATTTATATCCGGTCGCCTGCGATTGGGAGGCGACCGTGCGTTGACGTCACGGGGACTGGTGCCTGTATAAATCTCTGTGACTGTTCCACGAGCATTGACATTGCTCTGTTGGATTCGAACCCGGACTGTCACATGTCGAATGTTATCATCTGATCCAGAGTTATTCGAGGAGAGTTTATACACCTATTCCTTGATTAGTGTTGAGACATCTATTCCATTCATTAGTGTGTTCAGACATCTACAATACTCCTCATTAGTGTGGAGACACCTACATCATTCATTAGTGTGTTGAGGTACCTGTAACATTCATTTGGGACGTGATACACCTGGAATATTTTTCAGTATTTGATATATCTCTGTCATCTTTATTAAATCAAGTTGACGATTTCGATAAAGAAAATTTGATGTACAGCAAAAGATGATCATCAATGCTAACACAATGAATGAGGTAGGCTTCATTTTTGTATAGGCTAGCAGAAATCTATTTATTACACAAGGGCATTAGACCTACTTGCTTTTGCGAAATATTTATCTTTGTGAATTCTAAAAAAAAGTTGTCCTACTTAAAGCTGAAAACAATTTCTGATAGTAAAATATGAGCAAACTAGCTAAAGACAAGCAAGCAGTGTTGATTCTGTTTAGTTAAAGACAGAATTTGTGTTACATGTGGTCAGTGCAGGCTTATGTTGTTTTAATTTAACCTATGTTGGTTTGAAAATTAGTTAATAGTAGAACTTATTGATAACGGTAAGGTTATAGATACTTTAAAGTTTTTTTTATTATCTACGATACTTATTAACTAAATAGTACAACATCTTCAGAATGCATAGGCCTACGTTAAGTTTCAAGTAAATTCGGCGAAACGGTAAGAATACATAGGCCTTCTACATGATTACAGTAGCTAATCAGATCTAGTCTAGATCTAGAGAGTTTTTAAATATCTCACTTGATTTGGTTATTGCTACATGCAGTCAGGTTTATGCTAGGCTGGTAGTTTATGTTTTGACAATTTATGTGCTAAACATGGTTTTGACAATTTATGTGCTAAACATGGTTTTGACAATTTATGTGCTAAACATGGTTTTTACAATTTATGTGCTAAACATGGTTTTTAACAAATTATGTGCTAAACATGTTTTTTTTTCTGGTAGTTTATGTGCTAAACATGGTTTCAAAACCTGGTTTTTGTTTAATTTTTAAAATAAAATTGTAAAACAACATCAAGAGCTTAGGTATATTTAGTTATTCGGTCATATTTAACCATGTCGATTTCATTGGACTTTTCCTTTTATTGAAATGCCTGATCCATAACAGTGGTTTTTTAACTTTGTTACCGAACCCCCACCAGCTTCATATGCGCATTCACCGAACCCTTCCTAACAGGAAAATAAAATATAATTATTGAGTCAGGCGTGTCTTGACCTCTACCGAACCACTGTATTTGTATTAAAATTTTGTATATCGATATTTACGTGAACGGGGGGGGGGTACGAATAGGGGTTGAAGGAAACCCTGCATTTTTTAAATTTTTTTTTAAAACATTACTTATCATATCATCGAATTTGCTTACAATAAATTAATCTGTCCTGCAGCCTAAGGCTGACCCCCCCCCTCTCCCTATACGTTCACCCCACCCCCCCCCCTACCCCATCCCATCTACCACACGTAACAGTCTAGCAAAAAGACGTCAAAAAACGGACCAGGGGAGATAAGCGAATCTAGCATAGCAAGCTGTCATCGTAAGAGTGTGATCAGGTTAGGTAACTCTCGCGACACGGGCAGACAACTCGCATGTTAGTTGCGCCACAGCAAGTCTAGCGCTTCATAAATTCACGGTTGGTTTTTTTTTACGGCAATCAGACAATTTATAATGTAAAGCAACTATCGGTAAGAGCTGCTTTTTTAAAAACTGTTTTTTTTCTCAATCACAGTTCATCTGTAATTTCTTTTATAATAGAAGTAGGTCTTAAACACCTTAATTTTTATAACTTGCATATTAAACAAAAAGGATCACCCCATCCTAAATATCACACTTCAGCTTTATCAGGTGAACATTAAAGATTACACACAACTAACGTTGTAAACTACATGTCTGAGGCAAAAAAAAAAAAAAAAATTACGCGGCTTGTGTTTTGAAAAGAATTGTCAAAATATTACCTACATCTGACCCACTATGATCAGGTATTTAAAAGAGGAATAAGACAAAGAAGGAAAGACCATTTGTCATAACCCCTCCCCTCACGTGTGGCCATGTGTCTCACGCCGTCCACCATATTACCCCCCCCCCCCCCCCCACATCAATCTATCCTGCACCGTATCTAGAAGTCCCGCAACAACCCCCCCCCACCTATGTGGCCATGTGTTTAAACTGTCTCACACGGTCCCCACACAATCCGTCCTTCATCTATCCCTCACACATCGTCGCAATCTGGAAGTCCCACAAACACCCCCCCCCCCGCCCATCCCCCCCCACCCCCATGACGTCCAGTAACAAACCGCCCACGGACGGTCGTTGCGTTGATTAATTAAAGCATTCCTCGGTCGTCTCCAAGACCTAATTGCTCAACCAGCGCCACATGTGCCGACCACCGGACCGCGAGTGGGTCAGCCCCACAAAGACGTTGCTTATTTGACAGTGAGGGAGAGAGAGTGTGAAGTACTCACGACAACAACGCCAACCGCATTTCATCCCCCGCTTCAAACAACCCCCCCCCCCCCTCTAGACTCATTTCTTCTAGACGTTAGAGAGTTTCATCGTGACCTTGACATTAGATTTTTAAAACTAGGCGACCTTGGCATTGCTCATCAAACTAACAAGACGACCACCGGTTGGATGTTGTAGTTAATTAAAGCTAATTAACTCCGGTATGAGTGCCAGGAAAGAAGGTCATGTTTACCTTTGACCCCAGCTTCAAGTTCTTTGTCGTAGGACCGGTCTGACATGTGTTTTTTAGAGCATACAGCGATGTCATACTATAGCCACATACAGCTACATTCATATAGCAACATATACCTACATCCATACATTCATATATACACATATCCCCACATCCACATATACCTACATCCGAATATACTTCTATCCACATATTCTTACATCCATACATCCACTCATCCATACATCCATATATCCATACATCCATACATCCATATATCCATACATCCATATATCCATATATCCATATATCCATACATCCATACATCCATACATCCATACATCCATACATCCATACATCCATACATCCATACATCCATATATCCAAATATCCATACATCCATATATCCATATATCCATACATCCATATATCCATACATCCATATATCCACATAGCCATACATCCATACATCCACATCATCCACTTCCATACATCCATACATCCATACATCCATACATCCATACATCCATACATCCATACATCCATATATCCATACATCCATATATCCATACATCCATATATCCATACATCCATATATCCACATAGCCATACATCCATACATCCACATCATCCACTTCCATACATCCATAAATCCACATATTCATATATTAATGCATCCACATCCATACATCCATATATCCATACATCCATATATCCATACATCCATATATCCATACATCCATACATCCATACATCCATACATCCACGCATCCAAACATCCACACATCCAAACATCCACACATCCAAACATCCACACATCTATACATCGACACATCCAACCATCCAATCATCCACAATAATATTTCATTCAATTATCGTGTATTCAATCATATCTTTACATACTTAATTCTCCACATACACTACAACTCTACATTATCACTATATCCACAACATCAAACCCCGCTACATCATCAATATATCTACACTCACATCCCAATCCCTATACCCCACAACAACGAGAATCTTCATTACATAGATGGTCCCTATCTCTACTTTCACAACAACCATATACACATTATTCAGTCAAATTCTCCATCACATATATAGCCCCCACCACCTAGAAGACTGTACTGTAAAAAAAAAAAATGTCCAGAATATTATCACAAGGACCCGGGCGCTCCTGTTAAGTCCGCGAGTGTTCGGCTTTAGGAACAATATTTTGTTTTGTTTTCCGCTCAAAGCGGCACGTGAAATGTTAGCACAAGCACGGAGCTTATCTCACGTCATCATACCACCCCCACCCACACCATCCGCAGTCCACCTTAAACTTTTTAGTCTTGTCTCATCTCCCCCTACCCCCCACCTCCAGGTCTGCTGAAATTCTTGATCACGTGACTCCTAGAAAAGATCACGTCCATTTCATGCCATCATTGACGTGTCTTGGTCTCATGATAGGTCAGGCTCCCTCACGATAGGTCAGTCTCCCTCACGATAGGTCAGTCTCCCTGACGATAGGTCAGTCTCCCTCACGATAGGTCAGTCTCCCTCACGATAGGTCAGTCTCCCTCACGATAGGTCAGTCTCCCACACGATAGGTCAGGCTCCCTCACGATAGGTCAGTCTCCCACACGATAGGTCAGGCTCCCTCACGATAGGTCAGTCTCCAGGTCCGTCTCGCCACCCTCCCTGTGCTGCTCACCCTTGAGTCTCTAAAGGTCATCTTGAGGGGTCACTCGGAGCCTGACCTTTTGGAGTCGTCTGTAAAGTCAAAAGGTTCGTGGTCTCCACCAAAACAGTCACACACTCGCCTTCATCCACAATCTATACACATCCACTATATATACACATCCACTATCTATACAAATCCACATTCCATACACATCCACATTCCATACACATCCACATTCTATACACATCCACATTCTATACACATCCACATTCTATACACATCCACATTCTATACACATCCACAATCTATAGACATCCACATTATATACACATCCACATTATATACACATCCGCAATCTAGAGACATCCATATTCTATACACATGCATGCTATACACATCCACATTCTAAAGACATCCACAATGTCCACGAATCCTCAATTGATGCACATCCACAATCTTCCCATAACCACCCATCCACAATATTACCACATCCTGATCTCCACCCATCTACAATCTCCACATCCATCACCCCACACACCTCTCCACACACATCCCCACACATCACCCCTCAAATATCCCCACACATCTCTACACATCCTCCATCACAACACATCCACCATCTCACACACACACCGTTTCCTTTAATTCACCACGCCCACCCCCCACCCCCTCACTAAAACGTAAATCACCCGCCCACCGCGTGTGACGTCTGGTGATAGCAGACGGCAAGGACGGGCGTTGACTAGAGAGACAACTATCAGACGTGGTTGCTCCTGTTTGGCTCTGGCACCGTCTTCTGGTGGGCTATGACGCAATCAGCCCTGCAACAATATCCGTGTTTTCAACTTTATTTTACCCTAAGTACACACACATGTTAGCTTTTATTAGCGGAGATTTGTAAGATACACATACTCATACGCACTCCCACATTCACACACACACACACACACACACACACACACACACACACACACACACACACACACACACACGCACGCACGCACGCACGCACGCACGCACGCACGCACACACACACGCACGCACGCACGCACGCACGCACTCACGCACGCACGCACGCACGCACACACACACACACACACACACACACACACACACACACATTTATAAGTTCTTGAGGCTATGACACAATCAACCCAACAACAAATACCGTGTTTTCAACATTATTTTACCCTAAGTACACCTATAACTAAAGCGTTTATTAGCTCAGATTTGTAAGACACATACACATACGCACCTCCCCCCCCCACACACACACTCACACACTCACGGGGTGGCATACAGTGATGGTGCTTGTCACTGAGGTATTGGGTAGATTGAGTGTGTGTAGGTTTTATTTCTAACCCTATCAATTAATATACAGAAAATAGATCTCCTACTTCATTTCAATGTAATATTACTAACCTTGAAAACTTCAAACAGTTTACGATTCCTATCCACAGTCTAGGTTCGAGATCGCATTACCCTCTTTTATAGGAAAAGTTAAATTATTCGTTTCATTATAAATAACAAGTAACTGGGTCAGAAAAAACAAAACTGTCTGACCATCGGTTCTTCAGGGGAACTGTTCCCTGCCCCCCCCCCCCCTCCCCCCCACTCCCTTGTGTTAAATGTATGCAGTGGTCTACTACTAATAGTTTAATAAAATCTATGTCATGAGTTTGTAATAAAATATGACTGTACAACTATTTTAAATTGTCTTCGTTGTATCACACTGTTTTTAAAAACAAAACACGGTGTTAAATTTTTCTCGAACATTACTCTCTCTAAAGTAGGCTATCGCTTATCAAATGTCATAAATACTATTTCAGCACCAATAATATTAAAAGCTTACTTTATCAAATATTGCCAATACTATATAAGCATATTAAAACTTTAAAGTACCAATTAGCAAATATTATCATAATATTTAACCATCAATATGTTAATTCTTGAAATTTAAAATACCCTTATCAGTAATTTTTATGGATAAATAATATTAAAACTTGAAATTTAAAATACCTCTATCAGTGATATTTAAGTATGAATAATTTTAAAACTTGAAATTTAAGGAAGGTAACCACGTATATCAATAATATTTAACCATCTATAATATTTAAAAGTGCAGTTACATAATATCAATCCAATTTTTCCCCGACAGTAGCTGACTTTTCAATTATGGAAAAGAAAATTAGTATTCATTATCTACATATCTTATTCCTTTACAACCCCCAACCCTTTCTATTCCACCATCACCATCACATACACCACACACCCACATGTTACCTTTCCATCAGTGGAAGTTTGGAGAAGTTGATCAACTATTCCACCATCACCTCTCCCCCCCCCCCCCACCTCACAATTTTACCTTTCCACCAGCCGAAGTCAGTAGAGGTTGACCCAACTATTCCACCATCACCACACCCCACCCCCCTATTTTACCTTTCCACCAGCCCAAGTCAGGAGAAGTTGACCCAACTATTCCACCATCACCACCCCCCCCCCCCCACACCCCACCCCCCAACCCCCTATTTTACCTTTCCACCAGCCCAAGTCATGAGAAGTTGACCCAACTATTCCACCATCACCACACCCCACCCACCCCCACCCCACCCCCCTATTTTACCTTTCCACCAGCTGAAGTCATGAGAAGTTGACCCAACTATTCCACCATCACCCCACCCCACCCCCCCCCCCTCACTATTTTACCTTTCCACCAGCCGAAGTCATGAGAGGTTGACCCAACTATTCCACCATCACCACCCCCCCCCCCCCCACACCCCACCCCCCAACCCCCTATTTTACCTTTCCACCAGCCCAAGTCATGAGAAGTTGACCCAACTATTCCACCATCACCACACCCCACCCACCCCCACCCCACCCCCCTATTTTACCTTTCCACCAGCTGAAGTCATGAGAAGTTGACCCAACTATTCCACCATCACCACCCCCCACCCCCACCCCCCCCCCCCCATTTTACCTTTCCACCAGCCGAAGTCATGAGAAGTTGACCCAACTATTCCACCATCACCACCCCCCCCCCCACCCCCCACCCCACCCCCCCCCCCCCACCCACCCACCCCCTCCCCCCTATTTTACCTTTCCACCAGCCGAAGTCATGAGAAGTTGACCCAACTATTCCACCATCACCACACCCCACCACCCCCACCCCCACACCCCCCCATTTTACCTTTACACCAGCCGAAGTCATGAGAAGTTGACCCAACTATTCCACCATCACCACCCCCCCCCCACCCCCCACCCCACCCCCCCCCCCCCCCACCCACCCACCCCCTCCCCCCTATTTTACCTTTCCACCAGCCGAAGTCATGAGAAGTTGACCCAACTATTCCACCATCACCACCCCCCACCCCCACCCCCACACCCCCCTATTTTACCTTTCCACCAGCCGAAGTCAGGGAGAGGTTGACCCAACTTTGGCACCGCGAGCCAGAGAAAGAAAGACGTCTTCTGGAACCGGTAACCTGAGACACCGGGGGGAGAGAGAAAGAGGGGGGAGGGGGGGGGAAGCAAACAGCGCTTGCCTGTCCTGGCTCCACGGATAGCACCGTGCCCTCGCTATCACTCCCCCGGCCCCCGCATCGCTCCCTCATCCGTCCACGGCGCTGTTTACAAGACGAGTCTGTCTCCTGTTTCTAGGCATAAACTGCCCTGGCCCGGGACGTCCTTTATATGTTCACATTCTACAAGTCGTACCCTCTCTTTCTTTATGATTCCTTTTTTTTTTTTTTTTACAAAACTTGTTGCTAGGCCAGTTCATTAATTCCCCTTGTCCCCTAGGTTAACGTAGAGTTCCTTCCCTTTAATCTGTCATCTCGTCCCATCCCCCTCTCACCCCCCCCCCTCCCATCCCACCCCCCCCCCCCCTGAGTTCTTACCGTGTGCTCACCATCTACTTCTCGTGCACGGTTCCCGGATGAAGCACACATGGACGCTGTATATGACAGTCTCGCAGAAGCGCTAAACACTTGAACCATTTGCTTTTTCTTTTCAAGCGAAGAATGGAGGGGCTAACCCACCATCGTTTCTTACACACCATACCGCCGTTGTTCATAACATCACGACAGATAGAATACATTGACAGCTTAAAACGTATTTTACTCCCAACCTTGCTTTTAAATTCTCATTAATATTACTATTGATAAATTTTTAAATTTATTTTAGGCTTATAATTTTATTAATTTTGCACCCTACGTCAATGTAAAAAATTATAAATTAGCTGGTGGTATTAAATATGTATGTATTTATGTATGGGTACCTTTTGTGGGAAATTAGAAATATTTACAAAGATTACATATGATCTTTTTTTTGTTTAAATGAAGTTTCCTTGAACAGGAAATTTCATGGGGGTGGAGGGGGTGAGGGGTGGGAGGGGTGGGTTTCATCCTACAGTTCACTCTTAAGACTTCACTAATGACGTACATGCAGGCCTATTACCTGCTGTGAAGGTGTTTTAGTACATTATACCCGTCGTTCAGAGCACTGGAATTATCATTGGGATAAGTCAAATCTTGCTGGCTTCCTGAAGACACATTTAATTATTTTTTTTTAAAAGATACAGCTAATTCTTCAACTAACTCTCTATAAATAAAGACGGTGTATTAAAATAATTAGAGCATGTAATTTATGCTAATACACTATGTCATAGTTTACAGTGGTCAAGAAAATTTATAACAAATAATGTTCTCAATTTTTTTTCATTTTTTTTTTTATAAACAACTTGACATCATTAATTTAATCTGTTAGCTATCGTAATTTTTTTTCCATTGTCCAAAAAGCTAAACCTTTTTTACTAAACTTTTTTTTTAAATAAAAGGCTGGTGTTTCAATACCAAATAGCGGAGAAAGCTATGTAGTTTCAGCCTTCCCTGTGAGCCAATGTTTACAAATCTTAGCTTCCATGCTGACGCAAAAAAGCGACACATTATACATAGCAAATAATTTGTCCCTGTTTCTACTAGAACGATAAGAATGGAAATACTCAATTTGATACTTAATCTATAGTGACTATTAGGCTATACTTTTACATTGTACTTATTAGTAAAATATATTATTTATTTAATACCAAGCTATTAAATTGCATGGAAAAATAAAGAAAACAAATTCCTTTCTTTAAATATAACAGTAAAATACAATGGTCGCTTTAGGAAGGTCATGAAACAATTTTAGTCACCGCGAATTTTATAATTAAAATTTGAAAGGGAGCACTGTGTTGAAATACATAAGTTTATTAAAAAATAGGTTGTTAAAATGAATAGCAAATGCTAATTTTAAAATAATTAGATGTTTAAAAATGTAAATACAAGATTAGATACAAACAGTACAAAACATGTCATTACTATTTTTAACCCTCAACAAGAAACACGACCAATCTTTTCGTCTCAATAGCTTTATGTCAAAATAAGTAAAACCTTTCTATTATAAAATCACCCCAAAAACAGCGGCAGACTAATGAATCTCTTTTAAAAAGACCAAAGTCTTTTTTTACTTTAATTAATAGAAAAACGCCTTTTGTCGAAATTGTAATTTTTGTTTAAATTTATATTTATATAATTCTTTTTTTTTTAAATTGTACTTGGAACCAGCCGATGGGTTGGGTCACGTGACAGTATGAAGTCATTACGTCATGTCATTATTTATTTTTATTTAGTGGAAGCGGTGCGTTAAATCCCCCTTGCAATATTCTCATAACTTGACTGTTCCATAATATTTAATCATGCAATTAATTAGTTTTATACATGTAGTCAAGGAGTTAATTAATTTTTATATATGTGCCCAACCAGTTAATTATTATTATTTTTTTTTTTATAAATTGTCAACCAATAATTATTTTTTTCTGTTCGTTAAAGCTCAAGCAAATTTTTATAATGCCAAACCTTTATTTATCTTTTTCAAGGTATTTATCAATGCCATGATCAGTATTTTATATTTAATCAACTCATTGTTTCATATTTAATTGATTTATTTGTTTTCATTAAAATAGAAAATTGGAAGATAAATTTTTATTTATCTAAATAAATCCATCCACCACCGTCCACCCACACCCTACAAATCCCCCCCCCCTCCCGGAGATCAGGTTATGATTGTCAATCCAACCCATGGATGAGCTCAACAAAAAGATGGCGTAACTGTCGTCCCCCCCGTCCCCCCCACCCCCACTCCTCCCCTTCCCCAGTGAACGAGACAAATTGTCTCCCTGTCACAAGTGTATGATTACCTCCCCTTGTTTCTATTTTTTCCCCCACAACGACCCAATTGTCCGTCTCTTTGGATGTTCATTTGTTTAGTTCACCCGAGATAAGTTAATTTCCATGTGACAACCTCCCCCACCCACCCACCCCCTTACCCCCACCCTTACCTTAAAACCATCGTTGGAATGATTGTAGAGTGGCCTCAGCTATTGGTCAAGAGCGCCCCCTTTTTTCTCTGTATAGCGTGTAATTATTGTAGGACTCCTAACATTTGTCGGCATCACAGGGACGGAGGGAGTGGGGTGGGGGGGGGGACGGGGGTGTGGGTGGGGGAGTAGCAATGCACGACGCCAATATCGATCGGTTATTATCGCTTGACGGGACCAATTCGATTTGGATGTTTGGCCAGTGTTTAGGGGATCTGCGACATTGGTCCGCGGGGGATATTTCCCATCCCCCCCCCCAACCCCCCTCCCCTCCCTACCCCGACCCCATTCTCCCTCCCGCGCTTCCGTCGCCCGGTCGTCAACTGTTGCTGTCGCCGCATCCGTTGATGCCGCCGCTGGCGTCGCTGTTTCAGGTATTGATCCTAAAGCCGATCGCACCCCGCCAACATTTCGTAGGGGAGCAACGCGTCCCCAATCTCAAATATCTTTTTTTTTTCTTCATTTCTTTCCTTAAGCGTACCAGGATATATATAAATTCTGTTGGTGCTGTCTTTGACTGGTGCTGTCTTTGACATTTTTTTTCCTTTTCCTCAAAACCAGAACGGACATAGGAGTAGAATCGACGTAGTCATATGGAAGAGATAGGAATGTGAATTTAGTGAGCAATTCGTTTCGGTGTTTCGGTGTTATGTTCAAGATCTCGGGATAATTCAGTTGTCGCACGCGGCCTTTATGTAGAGGTACAGTTTCAGTGGTCAGTGACTGGTCAGTCGATCACGTGATGTAAGATTAAGAAAATTGGACCGCTGTCTCCTTGGTGACATAACGTATGAGCAGTTCTGGAGATAACATGGTTGGTACATACATTATATGTACATTATCTGTACATTTTTTTTTAAAGTGGCAGTGTACTAAGTGATTACAGACAAGTATTATTATGTAGTCTACACATTTTAACTATACGGTTGTGTGTCTATTTGTAGAGATCTATCTAGAACTGGGTCCGCATATATGCGAGAAATTATATCTATATATAATTATAATAATATATGTTTTATATGTATACATGTAGGCCAATGTGTATTTGTAAGTACGCACTACCAATCATAATATACATTCTACACATATATATATATATATATATATATATATATATATATATATATATATATATATATATATATATATATATATATATATATATATATATGCACGGCACCAATGTATTTGTGTCAACCCTCGAGTGAGCGAGTCAGCTCAATACGTAACGGCGCAACATGTTTCTGTAAGAACGCACACATTGGAACCACGAGTGAGTCAACGCAGAAAGGTAGGCAGTCGTGTAGAGGACGACCAACATATTTCTACAGGTCTACAGGATGGTCTGTTAGCCTCCCCCTCCCCCCTGGCATTACCCGCGCACGTGTATGTACGTGTGTGTGTGTGTGTGTATGTGTAGCCCCGGCGGTACATATTCAGTTAATGCCAGATAGATTTGACTCGGGTCTATCCCCCATCACCAGACCCGGTGCCAGCAGGGGTGACACTACCAGCACCCCGTCCCTCGCGCTCTCTTCCTCTCCTCCCCACGTCCCACCTCTTAACATACCCCCCCCCCCCCTCACTCCCGAAAAAAATCTTCGCGTCCCTCTTCCACTCTAGACACCTACGTCTTGCTCTGAACGTGCGCCGTGGACGCGCACACCAGTTCTAAATTTGGCATTTGTGTGCTTTTCAGCCGTCCCAGAGACACCCTAGCCCCACGGTGCCGTGTGATCCTGCGACGGAGAAAACACATGCCAGACAGACTTCGACCATGAAACCTCTCGAGGTAAGCCACGATCCATCATTACTTCGTTAGTAATCTTATTATATAAATAATAGAAATATTGACATTTAGTGTGACGGTGTATTTAAAAAATAAATTATTAAAACTAGCACACGGGACCCGAGATTTCGCCACACCAACCGTCATGTCGAGCCGTGCTGTGACTTCCAGGTGAAGTCTGGCACCGAAGTGAAAAAGGGAGGGGGGATAAATCTTCTCCTTCCCTATGTAGAATAACCGAATGTAGATTATATACGAATATAAGCACTAATATCTTTACTAAACGATACAAAATATAGTTCAATGTGACAAAATAATACCCCCTTTCTTTGATAAAAAAAAACACAGTCGTACCCTGTAACACACGGGCGCGGGTGTTCAAAAGTTTTTCTCTCCCCCCAAAACTTTCTGTTGACACTAAGGAACGAGACGTCGAGGGGTGGGCATCAAGTGCCAGGGCTCGCCTGCAGGCCGCGGGAAGTCTATTTTTAGCACACCGCCTTCTGTTCAGTAGCCGTTGAACGCGCGCGCACACACCGGGGTGAGCAGTGAAGCGAGAGCTGAGGGGAAGATAAAGGGAGCTAAACGCCGGGTTGTGGTCATAAATTGGAGAGGGAAAGGGGGATAATCAACAAGGGCCTTAAACATTTAGCCGGGGAAAAAAGACAGGATTGTTTTCGTTAGTGTTTTAGTTAATCAATACATTAAGAGCGTATAGTCAATGAAATTATAAATAATTACGATTTTACAATTACTGTAAAATATTTAAATAAAAAAACTTTGAGTGAGTTTTATTGAGCTGATCGGTATATTTTTTCATAAAATATTATTGTTCTTGCGACTCAGATCTCGAATTAGAATATTGTATTTAAAAATTATAAAAAAAAATTAAAAATCTTAACGCATATTTTAAATTTTAGAATTTTAGAATTTCGACTTAGTTTAAAATATCTAAACCTCGATGGGGACCATGATACATGTACACCCCATGTCATATCGACCCCCTATCTCGCAATGTCCCATCATGTTGCAAGGATCCCTTATGTAACATGGACCCCTAATTTCACAAGGACCCCTAATTTCACAAGGACCCCTAATGTCACAAGGACCCCCTATTTCACGATGTCCCAATATGTCGCAGAGACCCCTTATGCCACAAGGACCCTCTATTTCACTATGTCCCATTATGTCACAAGGACCCCTAATGTCACAAGGATCCCTAATGTCACAAGGACCCCTAATGTCACAAGGACCCCTAATGTCACAAGGACCCCTAATGTCACAAGGACCCCTTATTTCACGCTGCCCCATCATGTCGTAAAGACCCCTAATGCCACGAGGGACCTCTAATGTCGCGCGGACCCTTGACTCTGCCAGAAACTTCTGGAACTCCTAGAGACGAAGTGACCGATTAGCCGATTGAAACGTCCCCATTCTTGTGTGGACAGGGCCCGGGCCGTGGTTTAAAATGATTGGCGGGGTCACTCATGGGGAGTAGTATTCAATCAGTCACGTTTGTCGTACCCCCCCCCCCCCCGACACCCCCCCCCCCCCCCCGCTCTCCCCATCCCCTGGTTCAGGGTGTCTTGACAATAGACTTTCTAACGAGGCACCGGTATTAAGCTGGCATGGTCAGCTAGCTAGTTTGTCTTGTAAACTAAGTGTGGGGGGGGGGGGGAGGGAAGGGGATGGAGCAGTGAGTGACGGGCAACTGGACTTAGATGTTCTTCACATAATAGTCGACATAACGACAACTGAATCAATATTTCAGAGAGTTTAGTTTTTTATGATGTTTATCGATTTTAATTAATTATCGAATTACTTTTAATCGACCATAAATTACAAATTAACATTTATAAGATTAAGTGATAACTCAGTTTACCTTATTCTAGACCTAGTATATGTTAGTTATATAACTTGTATGTCGCGTGAGGTGGGTCCTCTATACATCACGTTCAACAAAGGTGGGGGTTCTTATGAAGAAGGATGTTGAAAGTGTCGCTAATTTGTGTAAGTAAAGTAACAGAATTAATGAAAGTATGATCATTATAGGATATGCGTGTATGAGCAAGGGTAGGGGAGGGCTGTTCATCTTTACGGTGGAGGGGATGGGACGTGGTTTTCCTGATTTGTATTAACAGGCTAAAAGTCGGTAAAAATGTACTTCCTTCTTCACCAATCGGCTAAAATCCCCGCCTTATTTTCCTTATCGAGGAAAAGTTAGAGTTTTAACAGTTCTAGCACGCCAAAGGATACCTTTATTTTGAAATGAGGATTTTATTTTAGCACTGGCGACAAATTATCAACAGTACTTCAGTTTTAATAAAATTAGTTTGAACTACTGAACTAACAGTAGCGATGAGTGAAATTTTGTAATAAAAAGTAAAATAAGTTATCTATGATAATTTTTTATATTGTCGAAAAGCACATACAAAACATATATTTTTTTTTTCATTTTCCAAAGTTAGAACCTCTAAGAAAAATTAAAAAGTAAATACCCCCCCCCCCCCCCCCAAGAACCACGTAAAACGGAAACCGTTTTATTTCTCAAGGCTCGACTGACAGAGCTCGTTTAGTCAATCTGTCCGAAGTCGTCTTCCATGTAGGTCCAATATTCCCCGGTCACGTGTCACATCAGTACCCCATGCAACAATCAATGGCCGCTGGTCACGTGATTGTAGCCTGGGAGATGGGGCGTCGACGGGGGGGGGGCAGCTTTATTTTGTCGTTCTCATGACATCATGGTGTTGTAGTTGGGGACAGCATGACTCCGAGAATATCACTTCTTCCTTCTCCCTAGAATGTTCTATTTTTTCCTTCACCCAGGTCTGTAGTGTGAATCAGTCATAGCTTTCATTGATATAAATCAGGGGTCTCCAAACTTTTCAGTCCGAGGGCCGCATTAACTATCAAATTTCAGTTCGGGGGCCAGTTTCTTCCAGGCATGTCTTTGATTTTTCTGGGCAAAGTTCCTCAGCCATCACCAACAAACGTTTTTCCGTGGACAAAAAGATCCCCGCGGGCCGGATGAGAGGACCTTGCGGGCCGCATCCGGCCCGCGGGCCGTAGTTTGGAGACCCCTGATATAAATAAACGTACATATAGGCCTATGTATGCATATATTATGGGACGTCGTGGTCTAGCGCTGGACTGCTAACCCGAAACCTGGTTTAAGTTAGTCCAACGTCCCTAAGTCCACCCAGCACTGATAGGTACCTAACTCACGTTAGGTAAAATAAAATTGGCTGGGCATAGTGCTGACCACATTATCCTTTCATATGCCGAGGTCAAGATTGAAATGAACTCTACTCCATCTGCACTAGGCCTAAAGAGGAATATATATATATATATATATATATATATATATATATATATATATATATATATATATATATATATATATATATATATATATATGTAAGTAAGTTAGTGGATATTGTCTTTCTGTCTTTTTTTTGGGCTAAAGAATCCGTAGATTTTAACATGCAGGTCTACTTATAAAAATAAATTAAACTAGAGCATTAATTATAAGCTGTCAGCCAGCATTAATGTGTTTAAAAAAATGTAATAAGCCGATACCGTCAAATAAATTTTGAGAACAAAGAAGCCTGCTATTGGCGTGTACCTGTCTATAGAGAAAGGTAAAACTCAGGGAGCATCTTCTGCTGTCCTGGAGGGCGCGTGGGGGTGGGGGAGGGAGGGTCGTAGTTGGCTGGCCAAAACCAGAATGGCCACGAAAAATGGGGAGGGGGAGGTTGTGGCCAGGTTGCGGTTGGGGTGGGAATCAAGGAGGGGGGGGGGGTTGTGGGCAGGTAAAGGGTGGGGTGTGGCTGGGGGAACCTTACCTGCTCGGGTCTGGAATCACAGGTAACATGACACACACAGGTAAACTCTGGACGTATGTCTGGAACTGAGGTGGGGGAAGGGGGAGATAAAGAGAGTAGGGGGGAGCGGGGATGTGATGATTGGAAGATTATCGAAGTACAGCCCACATGAGCGGGATAAAATATTGGGAGCTTTAATCAGGTGTCGCGGCGTGTAGGTAATGTTTGGGGTAGCTTAGCTCAAATACACGTTTGATTTAGCTCACATATTAAGCTCCCGTACTCACCTCTTGTGTGTAGCTTTATTGCACATAGCAAGCTCACACCATTCCACTTCACTCCACCACCACTTCACTCAGCTCCACCATATTTCCACTTTGATCCACAACTTTTCCCCATTGCCCCACAACTACGCCACTTAGATCCACCACTACAATTCCCCTGCCACTCCACTACTCCACCACAACTCCACTTCGACTCCACCACTCCACTACCACCCCTCTATAATTCCCCTACCACTTCACCACAACTCCACTTCGACTCCACCACTCCACTTCACCCCACCATCACCCCATTACCCCTCCACCACCCCTCCACCAATCCACTACCACCCCACTACAATTACCCTACCACTCCACCACCACCCCACTACCACTCCACCACTCCACTTCACCCCACTGCCACCCCACCACCATCCACCTAATCTCCACGAACCCACTGTGTGACTGCACCACTGAATCTATGTTTAAAAAAAAACCTTCTATGTACCACGACACAAATTAGCCGGACGCCCAGGGTGACTTGGTGTGGAGAGATGAACGGATGGATAAGATCCACCGCTCCATTTGGGATGTTGGGGATGTAGGAATTAACGATGGATTTGTTGCAGGGGTCGCGGGAACATTTGTTACCAGATTTTTTCACATTTTTCACAAACTTATCTTAAGATTTGTTGCAAGAATTGTCTCCAGATTTGTATCTTGAATAGTCTAGTTTTTTTTTCTATATTTATCGCTAGATCGGTATTTGAATGGTCTTGTTTTTTTTTTTCTTAGACTTGTTTTTGATTGGTATATGTTTTTTTTTTGTTAGACTTGTTTGTAGCTCGGTATCTGAAATATGGTCTAGTTTCGTTGCTTATTTCCAGATAGGTATCTTAAATGCTATATATCTATACTATACTATTACTGTCAATTTATAAGTCAACGATTTGTTCCAAATTGCTCATTCGACACTGAAGATTTAAAGGCAGAAATTTTTCCCCAAAAAAATCAGCTAAGACATTTTTTTTTACAAGCTTTTATTTAACTCACTTCCTCTGTCTGTCTTGACGGAAACGCAGGAGTGAAAATTCGGACAGTTCTACTAGACCGATACGATTCAAAGTTAGCACGTGGGTCAAGACATGAAGACAATGCAATCTGAAACTAAATTTGACTTAATTGGATGCCTAATTAATTTTTTATTAATTAATTAAAATTTGGACCGAATTAGTAGGCATGTCTAGCCAACCACACCACACGCGTCATCACCTTCAATAGCTGCGCCATCACGTAATGGCTGCGTTCAAAAACCATTGCGCGCCTACTGAACGTGATGTTCAGTAGGCGCGCAATGGTTTTTAGTCATGTAACTCTATTGTAAATAAAACATGTAAAGTACTGAAAAAAAAATTCATAAAAAACGTTTTAATAACAAGCTTTTATGTAATGATGCACTAAAAAGTAGAAAATAAATTATAGACTACTATTTAAATAACTATAAAGAAAAGCGTGGGTGTCTTCCTTAACATTAGTAAAGGTATCCAATAGATACTAAAGTGACCCACGCTTTTCTTTATAGTTATTTAAATAGTAGTCTATAATTTATTTTCTACTTTTTAGTGCATCATTACATAAAAGCTTGTTATTAAAACGTTTTTTATGAATTTTTTTAATCTTCCTTAGACAAATGATTCAAGATTACGCATGCGCGATTTTTTTTAATAGATTTACAAAAAAAAATATTATTTTCTTAAAGATTTAAAAAAGAAAACAAATAATTCAATATTTTCTCCACGTGTTTCGCACCAGTATGCAGGGGGTGAAAGGTAGACCTTGGCACATTGAGGTGACGGGCTGGGGGGAGGCGACTCCGCAGAGAGAAAAAAATAATTCAAATTAAAAGTCTGCAAAGCGTTTCTTATCATTCCGGCGGAGAGATCAAAAGAAAAGTAAAAGATTTTCTGAGTGACACCAGATGGTCTGAGGAGAAGTTTATAGCTTATCATTATTCCTTTCTGCCATCTTCGTATATTTTTTTTTTAAATTCAAACATCTTGATTTTTTAAAAAAAACAACAGTCACAACCTTACGTTTACTGTGATTTTTAAAAAAAGTTTTTTTTTTTTAAAAAAATGATGTGTTTTTAATACTCAACTCTGTATAAATGTATAAAGATTAATTAGCTAGCTTTTTTTTAAAACAAAAGTTTTTAGTTTAAAGAAGTTTAAAACGTGGATTATCACAAAGGGGGGATTAACTGATCAGAACTGACGCAATGTGTATCTTGTGCTTTTTATGCAACATTCAATGTCAATTTTCTTTTTTGTTTAAACTTCAATGTAAGTTTTAAGATTATAAAATCGCTTCAAACTTATTTTCTTAATTTATAAGTTTAAAGACAGAAATTATTTTTTTAGATTTATTTTTAAAACAAATGAATTGATACAACTATTTAGCTAAACAGCACCCCCACTCCCACCCTACCCCCTGTATATTGAGTTCTAACCAGTCGCGAGCCCGTGCTTGATACGTCACTGGTACAACCGGAAGGGGCGGGGCGGCTCGCCGGCACTAAGCTCCGGATCCGGTTCTGGCAACCTCTTTTAAATTATTCATAGCCGTCGTGGATGTGGGGGGGGGGGGGGTGGGGGGAGATAGACGGCATCGACGTTGGGTCGACTCTGGGTACACAGGTAAACCAGATGGGGGTGGGGGAGGGGGGTGGGGGGTCATGTATGAGTGGAGGTAAGGGTTAGGTTTAACATATGGCGCAGGATCGAGAAGTTTAATGACAGGCGTTTTACACGCGTTAAGGTAAGCGTGTTGATGGGGGGGGGGGGTGCGGGGCTTAAAGGGAAGAAATTAGGTTAATTAAATGTTAGGGTCGATAGAGGTATCGGGAAACTTAACTATAAGACTTGTGTTTTTTTGTTTTTTTGTTTGTTTGTTTTTTTTGGGGGGGGGGGGGGGATTTGACTTTTAGGAAAAGAAAATTTGACATAGTTTGTGACTTTTGAGAATATTTTTTTTTAATTTCTGAAAACACATTTGTGGTTTTGTGAACAGACATTGTAGCTTAATAACAAAAACAATTAGTTTAGAACTTTGTATACAATGGTACTACCGCTTTAGGACTTTGGTGGTATATACTTTGTGACGCTAACGATAGTGGTAGGCCTATTCAGTTACTGGCTTAAAATAGAATGCTATTCAGTTGTAGTGGTAGTAGTTTTTACTTAATGACTTTAAAGAGGATTCTATTGACTTTATGAGTGCAAGGATATTGGCAGTGGTATTCAGTTAATGATTAAATACAATGCTATTCATTTTGTGACTTTAAGGAAAGTGGTATTCACTTTGTGACTTTAAAGCTAGTAATATTAACTGATTTTAAACAAAAGGCCATTGACTTAGTGACGTTAAGGATAGTGGTAGTGGTATTCACTTCATGACTTTATTGAATGACATTTACTTTGTGACTTTAAGATTGCGATAGCGTCATTCCCTTAATTTCGAAATAGAATGCTATTCATTTTGTGACTTTAAGGAAAGTGGTGCTCACTGTGTGACTTTAAAGTTATTTATATTCACTGACTTTAAACGGAATGCCAATGACTTTATGACTTTAAGGATAGTGGTATTCACTTAATGACTAAATTGTGACTTTAAAGTTAGTTATATTCACTGACTTTAAACAAAATACAATTGACTTTTTGACGTTAAGAATAAATGGTAGTGGTATTCACTTAACTACTTTATTGAATGCCATTTACTAAGATTGTAGTAGCGGCATTCATTTAAATGACTAAATAGCTTTTTTTTTTTAGACTTTAAGGAAAGTGGTGTTTACTTAATGACTTTAAACTTAGTTATATTCACTGACTTTAAACGAAATGCCATTGACTTTATAACTTTAAGGATAGTGGTATTCACTTAACGACTCTAAAACAGAATGCCTCTGACTAGCGAGGGGTGAGAGGGGAGGGAGGGGGGGCAGGGCCGGCATCGGGCCCGCGTTCTGCAGCGCGTGGACCCATCGATGCAGGCTGAGATGAAAGACGGCAGATCACCGGCTCATAATGAGATGAAATCACGTTACACGTTTTCAACCCATCGCCCCCCTCCTCCTCTCTCCATCTCTCTCTCTCACACCCAGCCCCGCCCCTCTCCTAGAAAAAAATTTACGAAAACTCGCTGAACGTGAGTACATTTTAACCCTCCCCCCATTTTTTAACCCCTCACCTCCCCCCTTTTTTTTTTCAACCGACGAAACAAAATAAAATATAAAAAGAAAGAACACCGGTCTCGCCAACTCAAGGAAAATTTTCGTCTCAATTATCACGACTCTCACTCGATGCTGTCACTAGCACCGTATTATTTTGATGAGCGGCCGTGCGGCTTTGTCTTAAGACAGTTTGGGGGTGCATCTTATTTCACCTGCTGTGGTCACGGTGTGGACGCTGTGCTGTAGCGCCCGCCCAGCGGTTTGATCGTACAACGAGCAGGAAGTTGCGCTGCGGACAGGGAAAAAAAAACATCTGATAATCGGGAATTCGTGGACGCTTTTCTTGGAGGTTTTTCTGTGAACGGATATACTATGTATGCGGAAGCTGTTGTTTTTCTATAACTAGTTAATCGTTTAGTGGTATTTACTTAAACAAGTGAAAAGGAATATTCTTGTTCAAGGCTAACTATTTAAAACAAAAATACTAGATCGAGATCTAGCAGTAAATTCTTAAAGTAGTTTTTTTTTTAATTTTGACAAATTCTTTTTAATTCAAAAAATGGTTTTAAATATATGATAATTAGATGAAGTAACTTTCGAGAATATTTATCAGAAGTGGTACTAAAAATTAAAATACTTACTTTTATTTTAGTGAACAATGAACTAATTAACTGGTTGATTACTTCATTTTGATTAACATTTTCTTGACAATCCTCTCTTAAATACATATGTTGTTCTTTATAGTTCTCAAACATTAGCACTAGTAATGATTTCCTAAACGTTAATATTTTTAAAAACATTATTATAAACCTGACACTAATTGGGATTTTTATTAATAGTAAAAATAAATAATTTTTAAAATGTGCACTTTATTTTACAGCAATAAAATTATTCTAGTTACTAATTAATCTTATGCTTTAAGTTTATATCCAAGAAAACTTTTTAAAATGTGTATACAACGGAATTTTATAAAATGATTAAAAACTGAAAATATTGAATACCAAAATAAACTATAGTGACTATTAACCCTATGCGACGTGTTACCTAACAATAGAGAACTGTTGAAAAAAATCTGGTAACTTTGAAATGGAGCGGAGCATTGACGTATTTGGCGGGAGATTGTCGCATCCTCCCGTAGGTTCTAACTATAGAAATAAACATGTGATTTGTATTATGTGATAAGTACACGAATCCATACTAAATGATGGCTGTGATTGTTAAAAGTGTATGAGTAATTTAAAGAAAACAATGGGAAAAACGGCGGCTGTGATTTCAATATTTCCGGGATCTCTTAGGTTGGGTTGATAAAACGATGATTAAAAACAAAGGCTGTGAATTTAAAGAATAAAAATATTTCGAGATTTCTAAGTTATGGTATTAGATCTGAAACGGCTGTGATTTTTTAATATATAAAAAGACGTTTAGAGATTTCTAAGCTAGAATAGTTTTATCGGAAACAACGGCTGTGATTATTTTAATAAAGAAAGATGTTTTGGGCTCTCTAAGCCAACCATGAGTAGAAACTACATCGGTCTCGGCGGGGCCAACTGTGTCTCTGCGGCCACCGCGGCCACCATGGCCTGGTGCAACACCCGGGGCCACCTGAGCGGCCATAGTGTCCGCCTCAGCATGAACGACCTGTACTCCGGCTTATTCCGACTCCGAGACACGATATCCCGTGAGATGCCGGGCCGGGAGAGACCCCCACGGGACTGCCGGCTGAGTGTGACTAGCAAACCATCTTTGTTACTTCTCCAGGCCATTAGATGTACCCATCCTGCCTGTCCCTGTGAGTGCTTCGCCCCTGGGAAACAGAGCCTGCGCTACTGTGAGACGTGCAGTCACGGCTGGGTCGCCCATGGTGAGTAATTAATTAATTTTTTAATTAGTACATACATTGAACACTATCTTGTAAGACTACACATCAACATACACTACAGTCCACAGGTTAACCCAGTAGGAATTGACGACAGCAGTGTTGGTTTTGATTAATCTTTTTTTTTAATATTATACAATGCTAGTTAACAACTAATTATGATTATAGCACGTATGGGTGTATATCAAGTCTTTCCACTAATTTTATGTCCTCTACTTTTGTGTCCTATATTGTATTTGTCCAATGGTTTTTGTATCCGGAAGTTTTTGTGTCCTATACTTTTTTTGTGCTTGTATTTCTTTCTCCTTTAGTTTGGTATCCCATGGTTTTTCTCTCTTCTAGTTTTTGTGTCTTT
The DNA here is from genome assembly GCF_028476545.2 of Physella acuta. Classification (NCBI taxonomy): domain Eukaryota; kingdom Metazoa; phylum Mollusca; class Gastropoda; family Physidae; genus Physella; species Physella acuta. The sequence continues at coordinate 52,139 of NW_026733079.1, forward strand.
TAATTTCTGTCCTCTACTGTTTGTGTTCTTAAATCTGTGTCCTGTGGTTGTGTCTTAGTTTCTATGGTACCGAGTGTCATGTAAAAATGCATACCTTCATCCATACTAGCAGATCAAAGAGCTATACATAATATTTAAATATATATCGTAAAAATCTACATAATACAATTAGCGGACAATTAATTAATGGCAGCTATGTTAGTGTTGACATAAACACACACATCTCAAACAAATAATTTACGTATACGAAGATACAACTTTGCATAGTTTATATGTTTATGTTTACTTAGATCGAACTTAAACTTGCTAGAAAATGATTTAAAAAGTGCTGAAGAAGCTCTATGATATAACTACAACAGAACTAACTTAGAACTAAGGAAGGACACACGTAGAACATATATTACACAGGATTGGTTCTTGAATGTGTTTCTTACATTTTAAAAAGTCTATTTAACACAATCCGCTCCTCAAAAGGTACAATTTGTTTTCACGATTTAATCATATCGGCTTACAACAAACAATTGTCTAAAAATGAGTCTTTTCTTTCTTAAAGGCTTACAGTACATAATTTAGATATTGTCTGCTTTACTCTATCGCGTTAAATATTTTATGATTTAAAATGGAATACACACCTCATAATATATACATCATTTTCGAACTAATTAACACTATTAAATGGAAAGTACATACAAAGTAAAATAGGTTGCTTTAATTAACTAGTTTTATTTATAAACTTGTATTGAAGTCCATGACACACATTTCTCTACATTAGTATAGGACCGATTAAATTATCAACCTACTACATCTCCATCGTCGTTACAATCCACCTCCCCCCCGGCTCTACATCCCATTGAGGGCTTTTGTCTGCTTCACCACCTTCTTCCCCTCCGACATCTGCTGTCGTCTGCTGTCTTTCATGCCTGAACTGGAGGTTAGCATTGGGTTGTCTGCATACCATACACCATTGGCCAGCCTTTGGTAGTCGCCCTTTTGTTTGTTTTATAACTGATCAATGTACAGATAGATAATAACATTTGCAAATTTAACCTGTAGAGACAGTCGAGCTGTATTTATCTTATCGTGTAAAGAAAAGATACCTTTTCGAAAATAGTGCTCCATAAGGCAGATGAAGTAGAGTTCACCTGTTTCTTTGACCTCGCCATATAAAGGAATCGTCTGGTCTGCACTATGCCCAGTCGCTTTTTCTTTGACTAATTTGAGTCAGGTACTTTTTAGAGCTGGGTCGACTCAGGTACGTTCTACGGACTGGAGCAATACAGACTCGAGACTTTCATGTAATGTAATTATATTGCATCGATACAAACCCCAATAATTGTGTCCGACAAAGCTTAAGCAGACCTTCTAGCTCAGATAGTTTTAATATGCTCTTCGCTATACCATACTAGAACCTCAAACACGTATAACCCAACTATAAGCGCTTTGTATATCAAAAATGTTATATCCGAGTCAGAGAAGAACAGGGTATATTATTTACAATCTCTTTAAAGGGAAAGAACTCTTGTTATTCTTTCGTATTTTTTTTTTACCGGCATCCGAGTATTAAATGTGTCTTTAATTACAGGTAGAATTGTGAGTCCTATTTACGATTTGAACTGTGATTTCATCCCTTAATCCCCACCTCCTGTCAAAATATCCTTCACTTAACGCACAACTCCCCACCCCTACCCATTTACATGCCCCGCCCCTTTATTCAATTAATTGCCCACATTAACAGTTTACGTGCGTCAAAAAAAAGCATGTGCTATATTTTCGGTAAATTGATCTCGTTGAACAAATAAAATTCTCAAATTAACCCCACCTCTCCTTTTTTTTTAATTCCCCCGAATTAAAAAAAAAAAAAGAAATCGTAATCTCCCCTAGCAGGTTAGATTGTTATTATTAGTATTTTTTCCCGTCAAATATTAAAATGAATGTTTTTGAAACGCCATCTTTTCAAGCGCACCTGCATCGATTTAAAGCGTTTTAAAACAAGGTGGCTAGCAGGTAAACTTCCTGTCCCGACCCCTCCCCTCCCCCTCCCCCCCCCCCCCCCCGCTCACATGGAGGAAAGAAAAACAGGACGGCTGGAACTTCCGGTTGGTGGAAGCTTATGACAATCATGCGGCATACGGCATACATACAGCATACAAGCATACGGCATACATACATCACACGATTATACAGTATGCAAGCATACAAGCATACATACATCACACGATTATACAGCATGCAAGCATATTGCTCATATACACCACAATTATACAGCATACAAGCATACGACATACATACATCACACGATTACACATCACACCAGCATACGGCATACAAGCGTACGGCATATACATCACACAATTATGCAGCATACAAGCATACGACATACATCACATGATTATACATCACACAAGCATACGGCATACAAACATCACACAAGCATAAAGTACACAAGCATACGGTATATATAAATCACACGATTATACAGCATACAAGCATACGGCATACACACAATCATACAAGCATACATATATCACCTAATTATATAGCATACAAACATCACACAATGATACATCACACAAGCATACGTCATACATACCAGACACATCTACACAGCATACATACATCACATAATTATATAGCATACAAGCATATATGCATCACACAGTTTTACAGCACACATAAATATAAATGCATCAAATATTTATACAGCATATATGCATCATACATACAGCAATTACGCTGCATATGCTTACAGCATACATCGATCAAACCTCCTATACACAGCACATACAATACACAATGCCTACAACGCCGATGTTATTTTGTTACTTATTTAACTTTTTTTTTTCTAAAATTTCATCTCGTTATTTCAACAACTCGTATCACAATTTGGTGGTTATGTTTTTCATGTAACATTAGTTAAAACTTTGGTATAGCTGTGTAACAACTGATCAGTTCGAATTATTGTTTTTTTTTTTGGGAAAACATCAACAGTGGGTCTAATATGACTTGTGAATGCTTACTTCGCCGATTGCCAGGTATTTGGAAAGAGTGAAGAAAGTCGGACTATTTTCTTAAAATGTGCATAATTTATTTGGATTCAATATTTTATAATCATCTCTTTAGCTTTGGGAGTAGAAGGAGTGGGGGGGGGTAGGGTGGAGGGGGGTAGATTCAGAAAACATATGCCACTTCTTGCAGCAAATTTAATGAGTCTGATTTTAGTGCTATCAAAACACCAGACTTATTTTTGTTTTGCTTTCTAAGCATGTGGCCCACAAGCCCACATCAGTTGCACATGTGGCCACTGCGGCCCACAAACTCACATCAGATGCACATCTGTCGACTATCGAGTTGTTAGAGTGACTCCTATTTTAGTCACAGATGTAATGAGCCAATCCGTAATTATCGCCAACTGAATAATTTATCTTATGGTATGTTTCATAATGCACATTATGAAAGTCATGGCAAGTTGAAGAATAGTCATTTTCCGGTGTGTTTCTTGCATTCGTTGGTGAATTTCAGATTTCATTTTGTTTAAAGTTCCATTTCGTATCAAGTTTTAATTCTGTTATCAGGTCCATTTTGTAAAAAAAGTGTTAACAAACTCTTGTTCAGTACATTTTTGTTTAATTTTAGTATTCGGCCTTGTAAACCTCAATTTGAAATTAGATGACAGTTTTATACTAAAAACCTTTGGTGACATTCGCGGTGCTAATACCGCTATGATCTTGTATACATGTACCTTCATTTATATATATATGGCCTATATATATATATATTATATATATATATATATATATATATATATATATATATATATATATATATATATATATATATATATATATATATATATATATATGCACATGATGTATATGCCGATGGCGTTTCCAGCCCCACGATTGTCACGCTGGAGACAAGGGCTTCTATATCTATGACGCTGGCGTCTGAGATCATCTCCATTCCGTCCTAAGCAAACACACGACGCATCACCCGCAAACCGCCGGCACTCGAGGCCATGTTTATATTCCATCACAGATTTGAGAGAGGAGTCTACAAGTATGATAACATGTCACAGAAAAACCAATAAACAGCGGCGCGGGGAGGGGGGGGGGATTTTTTTTTTAACAATATAATAAAAAAAATTGCAGATTTTTTTTTGTGCCACGTCCATGCCATCGCATGCAAGATTTCTTGAGAGTAAGAATAGCCGCGGCGCTCCGCAAGAGCTCACTCCCCAAGATCAACACTCTGGCGATAAAAAGCCAGGATGGGGGAAGAGACGACAAGTCCCCGGGCATGCTAGATCGCTTCTGTCACCAAGGATTGTTATGGCTCCAGAAGAACACCCCCCCCCCCCTAGTTTACTGAAGAGATGACGCGATCCCCCCCCCCCCCCCACCCAGAGATAGAGGCCATATCTCCTGAAGTTAAACCAAACATGCAGACCCAGACCCGTGTTTGGACAGGCGACCCGGGGGAAAATTTGTCCTGCCGGAAACGGAAGACACGTCCGCGATGAGAAATTGACGTCTGCTAGGCCGAAGGGGGGAAGGCGGGAAACATAATTCATAATTATTCGCGCCGTTTGTTGACCGATGCAGACGATGCCTTAAACCCCCGCGCTCGTCAGAAATCCAACAGACAGCGAGAGCCCCTACCAGGCGGAGACTGGACGCTTGGACAATGATTCCACAACATTAGCACCGTGGCGGCTGTCGCCCCTCTGGGACTGGTTCCTTCTTTTCCCATTAATTTCCTTGACCAGTTGCTCTTGTGTCTCTCTCTGGGTAAACATCAGCGACGTCTTTCTGGCGCAGCGTCGTGTATTTATATGGACACGTATGTCAACTACACCCCCTCCCTCGTCTGATATAGCTATCATATTTCTTCTTTATTTACACTTTATTTACACATATTAACACAAATCATGTACACTACATTTTCAGAATTTTTTAAAATAGTACAGTATCAGCGCTGAAGAAATTTTTTTTTTTTAAAAGTAACAAAATGTTATGAAAATTATAAAAATTCAATGTCGTCAGTATATTTTAACCAATTCACGACAGTAGAAATGGATATAACACATTTTACATTAAAATACTGGTTACCTAAAATATGATTTTTGATATAGTTCTTATTATTTGTTCTTGATTATTACAAATATTAACTCGAATCATGTACACTATATTACCATTTTTTTAAATAGTAAAATATTAACGCTGATGAAATTGCTTTTTTTTTCAAATTAAAAATTGACAAAGTTATGAAAATTGCAATTTCATTAACGTAAGTAGATTTTCACCAACACATTACAGCACACAAACACGCACACACACACATACACACACACACAAAATATAATATTTTATATTTAAAATGTTGGTATCCCATTTGGTGTCTTATCTCAAGTAATTGTTACTTCTGTTGTAATAACTCTTCCTTTCTAGTGTCGTCCTGAAATTCTTAAGAAAATAAAAAAAATGTTTTATTGAGCGGCACAAATCTCGAATTAGCTGAAATCATCTTCTCGCAATGGTAATTTTATGTTTAAATAATTTTTGTAATAATATCGAAGCTTTGAACTACGATAAATTCACATAATTTAATTAAATCTAGCACAAACGTGTATTTCGTGTATTTTTTCTCCATTTAGCAGTAGAGTAGGCCTACTAAATTACATTGAGTAAATATTCAGAACGTGCACTTCAATAAATACACCTTTGAAATTCTTCATCACACAAAAAAAAATTATTTTTACACCGCCAGCGTTTCCATGCAAATCGGGAATCACGTGATCGAGTAACCTCAGAGCAAGGGCCCTAACCCACACCAGGACCTACAGAATTAGTCACTAAAACGACACTCCCACTTTGGTGTCGTTCAGACGACTTGTCCTCCCCCACCCTCCTCTTCCATTTCGTCACGAGACTCTCCCTCTCCACCCCCACCCTTATAGTAGTTTCTCCCCCTCCCTCAACTTGACTCTGGTCTTCACCACTCCACCCCTGAGTCACGTGGTCAGACCGAAGACTAATTTATTATTGTCGTGAAGGACCCGAATCGTCACCCATTACCCCCCCGTCCCCCCATAAACCCCCCCCACACACACACACACACATACCCCCACCCCCACCCGTCCCCTGTGAATCAAATGTCAGCACGTGATGTCGCTAATCCTAGACTTAACCCAGTACGTTAGTTATATACGTGTATCCGTATTTCGCTAATTGCTTACATGGGTTTAGTTGGTGAGTTTTTTGAAATTGTCCTTACACATTACACACGTGTTGTTGGGGGCCAAGGAGGAGGTGGAGAGGGGGGCGGGGGGCGATTACCCCAATCGATAATCATGGAACATACATTTTACAGTTGTAGTGAACTCTTGGTCATTCTATCCCAGAACATTTCGTCATTCTCTACTTCAGAACATTTAGTCATTCTCTATCCAATAACTTTTTGGTCATTGTCTATCCCATAATATCTAGCCATTCTCTATCCCATAATTTTTTATCATTTTCTATCCAATAACTTTTGGTCATTCTCTATCCCATAAATCTTGGTCATTCTCTATCCCATAACTTTTGGTCATTCTCTATGTACTTTGTATAGCCAGGCACAAGTTAGACACTGGCCCCAGCCCACCCCACTCAGGGAAAATTGTATGGGGCACCTGCCAAACTGGAGACCACAGTCCGGTTTGTCCACGAAGTTGGACTTGTTGTCTGAATCCTCCACCATATTCACAATTAAGAACGAAGAAGAAGAAGAAGGTCATTCTCTATCTCATAACTTTTGGTCATTCTCTATCCCATAACTTTTGACCATTCTCTATCACATAATTTTTATCATTTTCTATCCCAGAACTTTTGGTCATTCTCTATCCCAGAACTTTTGGTCATTCTCTATCCCAGAACTTTTGGTCATTCTCTATCCCAGAACTTTCGGTCATTGTCTATCCCAGAACTTTTGGTCATTGTCTATCCCATAATATCTAGCCATTCTCTATCCCAGAACTTTTGGTCATTCTCTATCCCATAACTTTTGGTCATTCTCTATGCCATAACTTTTGGTCATTCTCTATCCCATAACTTTTAGTCATTCTCTATCCCATAACTTTTGGTCATTCTCTATCCCATAAATTTTGGTCATTCTCTATCCCATAAATTTTGGTCATTCTCTATCCCATAACTTTTGATCATTCTCTTGGTAATTCCCCTTCCTACAGTTGTTTATTATAACCAACTCAAAAATAGCTATTTCTACCATTAGAAATAATGTATACATTGTGCTGTTTTCTCAAAGAAGTTTACCGAACACTGTTTTAGAGATAGAATATGTCCTTGTTTTACAAAAAAGGTTAATAAAAATTTATAAGTTTCTTTTTTTTTTAGCTATAGCTTCCAGTATTGCTTTGAAATTTTAAAGCTGAATTAAATGCATTTTTTTAAAGTGTGTAGTGTGTATACACCACAATACCAGCACAGAAGATGCGATGTGTCAACGTGTCCCAGAATTCCATGGGGTGTCCACGTACCGTCATAGTTCTGATGAGAATCATGACAGAGAGGAAGTGTGGAAGGGGGAGATGGTGACATTTGACTTAGAAAAACATGCCCCCCCCCAACCCCCATCTCAGTAACACCATCGCGATTTCTCGTTGAAAATAATTCCTCGCGCTAACCCTAACCTCTAACCTCTAACCTATCCTTGAAAAATAGCTCACCCAGTAGGGTGGGTGGGGGGGAGGGCGTGACAAGGGTGTAGCACAGTAATGGGCCCTGTCCCAATCGTGGTAGAGTAATGGGCCCTGTCCTTACACTCGGTGATCAATAGGGGAGAACTGGAGGGTTCTTCTGGCTTTTGATTTCTCACTACAAGGATTGGATTGGGGTCTCCAGACTCGCTTGATGGTCGGGGGAGGGGGGGGGGGGCAGGGGGTCAGAGGATAGACAAAATGAAACGGGTTGAGCAATTTATTTCATTGTTGGGGCTCTGTGGGGGTGAAGGAGGACGATCTTAGTGATGATGTGGTTTGACGATGTTGGTGATGATGTGGTTTTGTACATGGGTGGACTATTGGGGCTCTGGTGGTGATGTGGTTTGATGTCGGTGATGATGTGGTTTGACGATGTCGGTGATGATGTGGTTTTGTACATGGGTGGACTATTGGGGCTCTGGTGGTGATGTGGTTTGATGTCGGTGATGATGTGGTTTGACGACGTTGGTGATGATGTGGTTTTGTACATGGGTGGACTATTGGGGCTCTGGTGGTGATGTGGTTTGATGTCGGTGATGATGTGGTTTGACGATGTTGGTGATGATGTGGTTTTGTACATGGGTGGACTATTGGGGCTCTGGTGGTGATGTGGTTTGATGTCGGTGACGATGTGGTTTGACGATGTCGGTGATGATGTGGTTTTGTACATGGGTGGACTATTGGGGCTATGGTGGTGATGTGGTTTGATGTCGGCGATGATGTTGTTTGACGATGTTGGTGATGATGTGGTTTTGTACATGGGTGGACTATTGGGGCTATGGTGGTGATGTGGTTTGATGTTGGTGATGATGTGGTTTGACGATGTTGGTGATGATGTGGTTTGGTTCATGGGTGAACTCTGTTGGGCGTTCTTTGGTGTGTCCTTGTCAGATAGACATTTCGTTGTAAGCCGCAAACTTTCTCAGTTGGGCATTTGTTGTAAATCTATGTTGTATAAGCGTCTATGACTGTGATATAGGATTAAGCTACTGAAGAATTCTGTGCCATTTTGCTCTGCGGTGAATGGTTGTGATTAAACATAAGCCAACTTTCAGTCATACACAGCCAACTACGTCCTAACGTGGCTTTAGAAAAGTGCGTACTATACTGTAAAATTTAAGATTCTTCTCTAGTGATCCAATGGGTATACTCATATTTTTTTACCTCGGTGTATGATGGGACAATTCGGTCAGCACCATGTCCAACCTCTTTTACGTTCCCTAACGTAAGTTACGTACCCATCCGAGTTGGGTGGACTAAGGGACTTTCCACTTAAGTAAACCCGAATTCGAACTCGAGACTAATAGGTTAGCAGTCTAGTGTTCTAACGTCTCAGCGTCCTGTACTGACTACTCATTAACTCACTGAATCGACAACGAAACGACAAATAAATTTTTCGTTGTTTTTTACTTTCTCGTATATACGTAGTATAGAGAAAGTATTGTAATCGTGCAAAAAAAAAAATCGAGATTTTTACAAATCTCGACGTTTTACACCTCACTGATACGGAAAAACATAATTTTGCAATCTTGTCCGTATGTCTGTGTGTGTGTGTGTCTGTCTGTCTGTCTGTCCGTGTGTAAACACGATAACTTGAGTACCGTTACAGCTAGGTTGATGAAATTTCATATATAAGTATTTTATCAAAATCGTAGATCCGTATCAACTTTTGAGCGATTTCCGATAACCGGAAGTGGTACTTTTCCTACTTTGAATTTTTCAAAAGCCTATAACTTGAGTACTATTTCAGATAGATAAATGAAATTTCACATGTAAGTAAAAGATCTAATTCTCTACCTTCTGTTAAATTTTGAGTAATTTCCGTTGACTGGAAGTAGTAATTTACGCTACTTCCGATTTCTCAAAAAACTAATGTAAATTTTTAAAGTACTAATAATATTGCGCACTATTATACGCGTTTTTATTCGGCGTTTGCTTGGTGCGCAATGTTTTTTTTATGAGATTCTATTCTATTTTTAAAAGTTTAAGTATTTAAAATGGATTAAAAATCATAACTATATCCCCAGTTACCATCCCCTGTTGTTTTATATAAGAATATTCGAGAAAGTTTAGGGGAGATCACTACCGGTTTATTTTTTTGTTGTTTTATATCGTCAATATTCTCATATAGTCAAAGCATTTTGCCATGGACCAATATTTTTAACTTCGATATTATTTCATCTAACAAACACCCAGCTACTTTTTAATTCTTTTTTTTTTCTACTTTTTCTCCACAATTTCATTTCAACGCAAATTATGGGACTATTCTCTGGTTATTTTATATGTATGCTTGTGCCGGCGCATAAATTCCCGGTCCCCTCACGCCGTTACGAAAGTGACTATGCGCTATAAAAAAAAAAAATTCTATCCTCCCTGGTTGGTCTGTCGCATACTAAAGATCACCGGAGTACTACAAAACTAATTACGGAATATTGCTGAGAAACACGTGATCGTGTCCCCCCCGTGGACGGAAACCCGACCGTCCCCTAACGACCCGCACACCCCCGGCACATGTCAAAACAACGGCCATTGTTCGCGTCAAGTGGGCATTGACAATTATTACCGCCCGGGAGAATGGGCCGGCTAGAAGCTTGGGCCCTTTAGGGTCACGTGGGCGACCCCATCTGAACTGACTACAAGTTTGATACACGGCCTCTCCCCCCCCCCTCCTCTCCCCCTCGGGGCGAACAAAAAAATTATAAATTGTGATAAATGTTACAAGTGTTTTAAAAAGTAGGACCACAAAAAAAAACGGAAATAATTTTTGGAATGACGTCATCGACACCACCGACTTCAAAAAAGTACCTTCCTTTCTTCGCTCTTAATCGTAGGCATTAGGCGGCGTGGTCTAGCGGTAAGGAGCCAGACTGCTAACCCGAAAGTCGATTTCGAATCCGGGTTCAAATCATTAGAACGTCTCTGAGTCCACCCAGATCTGATGGGTACCTGACTCACGTTAGGGAAACAAAGGTGGCTGGGAATATTGCTGACCGCATTATACTTCCCTGTCTGACCACATCCCCCTGTATGCCGAGGTCATTGAAACAGTTGAACTCTACTTCATCTGCCTCATGTGTCATGAGCAAAAACGGAAAAAGATGATGAATCTATAACATTGAAGGGTATTACACCTAACGCAATTATGTATTGCGTGTCACTAAGTTATGTGCCAATTGAACGTTGACTGACTTCAGCTTAATTTTTCTCTCTAGAGTTGAATGTCCCCATAGCTTTCCACCAAAATAACCAACTGCTTGCCATAGTTTATGAAAATAAATGTACTTCACAGTATGGTCAGTATATCTGTGTGCTTTGATTACTTTGTATTCTATTTTTATAAGTTTAACCAATGTGTATATTAAAGTATAACGTCTTTATTGTTTTTCCATGTACACAGTCAGTAAGAAATAACATCGAACACAATAGATTTTTATCAGAGGGCGCGGCCATCTTAAAGATTCAAGTTTCACAAATAAATTAATACCACCCTCTTGTAGATGAGGCATGTAGAATGCAATACATTGTTCACATTTCTAAACGTATGTAGCGATCTGAACTATTCTGTATCGTCTTATCTGCTAGTCGGCCTGAATGTGAAATTACAGTCCTACGGTGTATGAGTATAAAATATGTAACGTTAATATAATACATCATCGTCGACGGTGACAACTTATTAAATCAATCAGAAAACTTTCATCAATTATAAAACATTTGGTTGGGGGGGGGGGGCATTTCAAGTGGTATTTGTTGCATTAATATTCTTACATAATAGCCAACGTTTTTTATTTTAGAAACAATAAACAATAATTAATGAACTACTAATATATATATATATATATATATATATATATATATATATATATATATATATATATATATATAATATATATATATATATATATATATATATAAGTATACATAAGTAGCTACACATTATTACTATACATTACACAACTAAAAATACAGTATATTTGAATGTGCTATTTTCACCCAATGTAGGCTACATAAAACCACGACACAACAAACAAAGCACTTTGTGGTGATAACAGAATAAACAAACCCTTCTTACAGAACTCAACCTCTCAAGCTCCCCTCCCCACCCCCGATTAAGTAAGTACCTCCACGTCCCAGCCCCACGCTGGGCGCAGAGACACCCACCCACGGGCAAGTTGTGTTGTTGATAAATAAATTATCGATAAGTACAAACACCAGTTCTAGTATCATCGCTACCCATCGTCAACTAAATCAGGGTTATGTCATTAGTTTATCGTCGTCACTATCATCGTCACTATCATCGTCACTATCATTAGAACATTTGTCACTGTTACATCTGGTATCAGCTTCTCTTTTATTTTTGTGGTCCAGTTTTTTTTTTTTTAAGATTTAATTATAATCTCAGTTTTCCTGGAAATAACAGTACTTTATATAAAATGTTTGGATATAAATTATAAATTTGATAACTACATATTTAGTGACTTGTTTCTGAACAAAATTGAGTAATATGTTTTACACAATACATAAGGAACATATTTGTTATAGATATGCATTCTGAGCTATTTTTAAAATTTTGTTATATGTTGACCACTATTGTACATTGCATTCGAAAATATATGCACACATATTAAACAAATATTTTTAAAATTCGGAATAAATCTTAGATCATTCCAGCTACATTTTAGTTTGAAAGATGCAAATCTTGTAAATCGTGTAAAAAAGAGTGTAAAATAATTAGATATATAGGGACTGGGTTGTAGAATTTCAGCACGATTTCAAAAATTGTCATGGATATTTTGTGTCTACTCTACTCTTATTAGTCGTTAGTCGCAGCGCACATATGGCTGGTGTGCGAGGTACTTCTTCTTGATCTGGAACATTCTCCACCCCCCACCCCCTCCCCCTTGCGTCACTGGCCCATTTAGAGCACATGAAGATTGGCCCCTGCGTCTTCCAGATTAGCCGCGCTGTCTTTAAGTGCCGCACGCCTTGAGGCAGCCGCACGGTGACCCCCGGGCGGTCATTTATCTAACCCTGCCTTATTTATTTCATCTACCACGCTCCCCCCTTTCCTCCGCCTTATTTCGGTCCAGAACCCTCCCCCCCCCTCTCCCTCTTCAATACTCACCTACGTCCTCCACGACACTCCTGCGTTACCATGGTTACCGGAGTGCCGGTATCGAGTGATCGCCTTCTTGAAGCCAAACATTTTTTTTTCTTCCCCACCCCCCACCCCACTTCTCTCTAACCGGATGGCGTCACCGTGCTCCCCCCCCCCCCCCCCCCATAACACCCGTGTTTTACAACTGTTCTTTGTCTGGCACCGTCTTAAATATTTAACGGCCCCTTATCCCACCTCTTGTATCATCAACTTTATCGGCTACCCCCTCCCCCCCACCCCCACCTTTCCTCCATATCAACACTCTCCACCCACTTTATTATCCGAGGCCGAAACCTTAAAAACTTTTTTTACACCTCCTTCGTGGTTTGGGGTAGGTTTTATGTCAAGATTCCCGTGTCTCAATTTTTCGCGTCTTTCATCTTTTATTTTGTTTTATTTCCCGACCATCGGAACATCTTGACACTGATACCTGGATTGGAATAGTTATCGTCAATTTATTTATTTTTTATTTTTTTTTCCTGCTCGTGAGTTAATGTTTTTGGGGGTCTTCTTGAAGTCGCGGTTATGAAATTTAGACGATAGCTTTTGTTGGCGTTAGTGTGAAGCATTAGGTACTAGAATCATTTAACTCATATCTTTTGTTTTAAAAGTTGGTATATTCCGGGCTCGAATTTGTAGAACCTCCAACCAGCCCTGATGGGTACCTGACTCACGTTAGGGAAAAGATGCCTGGGCATAGTGCTAACCGCACCTTTAATGCCGATGTCATTGTAACAAGTGAACTCTACTTCATTTTCCTCATGTGTCTTGGGAAAAGATGATGAACACATATGAAGTAGTTAAAGAAAATAATGTTGTGTGGTAGGCCTACTTAGTCGTTTTGTGGACAAATTATGAAAATCAGTATTTATCTGTCACAAATATATCTATATCACCAATATAATGTGACCGATATATCTGTTACAAATATATCTATATTACTAATACATCTGTGTGATCAACACATTATCTGTGTGACTAATATACGTGTGACCAATGTATCTGTGACAGATATATCCATGTGGCCAACATATCTGTATTACACACACTATACCTGACCTGTTTTGCCTGCACAATTTAGCACACCTAGTACCCTACCTACCCCGAAAGATTTCCCTACAAAAATTTAAAACTTGTAATTGTTGTCAATTTCAACTATCTCGATACATTCCACATAGAAGACATGTTAGTATCAAACAGCATCCAGCACTCCTACAAAGTTACAATTTACCTACAGAGATAGAAAACATTATAAATGCCAATCTGCAACAAAGAAACCGCGCTATTAAATTATACAACACATTGACAAAAAAAAACAACAACTGAAAGCAGCTTCTAATCGAAGTATGGTTCCCCCACTACACCCCCATGCGACTCTCTTTTCGTAAACAAAAGAGATATACCTTATCTTTCAACTTTCATGTTAGTTTTCTCTGCCGTGTTGAGCTCGGCATTGTTTTCTTTGGTGTCATACATGAGTAGGTGTTGCTGGTCTGGGTCTTGTGGTGAAGCTACTTCAGAGGCAGCCAAGTTCGTTGTTGATGTAGCCGGGGGTGGGGTGGGAGAAGGGGGTAGGGGTAACAACAAAAGTTAATCAGGATTATCAAGCCCGACTGCAAATGAGGAGGATAGAGGTGGGGTTGATAGCTAGAGCTATAGTTATAGCTCTGGTGGGGTGGGGTGGGGGTAGGGTGATAGCTGCAGCTGCAGTTGGTAGGGTGGGAAGTGCGGGGAGTGTAAATAGCTGGAGTTATAGCATTGGTGGTGGGGTGGAAAGTGTGTATAGCTGGAGCTAGAGTTATAGAATTAGCTGGGTGTGGCAGGGGTTAGGATATAGCTGATCCTGTTGCTATCTTGCTGTTGTGGTTGATATGCGGTTACAGCGATAGCCGAGGGTGACGTTGCAGTTTCGGTAGATCGATTACCTAGTGCCTGCCCGGAAACGGATCTTTGAGGAACCGCAATTGATGGGGAAAGGGGGAGGGTGGGGGGGGGGGGGGGCGGGAGGGGTTCAAATTTGTAGAAGGTGGAACGTTTAAAGCAAAAGGTTTTAATGTAATAAAAATCTGTTAATTAAAACAAAGTACGGGTTGTTCTTGGTTGTGTAGAACATGTGTGATAGAAAGCAGTGGTGATGGTGATGGTGATGGTGATGGTGATGGTGATGGTGATGGTGATGGTGATGGTGATGGTGATGGTGATGGTGATGATGATGGTGATGGTGATGGTGATGGTGATGATGATGATGATGGTGGTGGTGGTGGTGATGGTGATGGTGATGGTGATGGGTGGGGAATACATTTCGCAGTCAAGACTTGTAGCGACTGATCTACAATATAGGTAGCGCCATGTCAACACGATGCAAGCAAAATATCCTGTTCTAAAAATCGATGCTGTTTGATTTTAATTTATTCAATTTGACAAGCGAATACTTTAGACTACTCTCTATTACTATTTATTATTATTAAATGCTTATTTTAATGAGCCTCCCGCCCCTGCCCCCCAACCCCCCCATCACATCTGACCAACAGAAGGCCGAAGATGCGCGTAGAACCGATCCACCTTTACCATAAGGTACAGTCTGGTATAAAGAGAGAGGCGGGGGAGGGGGAACAACTCTTATATAGACAGAGGCAGGGAAGGGGGGGGGACAACTCTTATGGCTTTTACCGGTATTGGCACACGCTCTTTGTGACAGAAGATTGATAAGACGTCTGTGAAGGGCAGGGTACAAGTGCGCATGTCAAAGATCTGCTTTGGTCTGAGGTCACTTCCTGTGAAGTTTTCTCTTTTTGTTGTTTGTTTTTTTTTCTTCTTTTTTCCCCCTCGTCTAGTTTCAGGCTAATTAAAACTTTATACCTTTGAATCCTGTAGATAAATTATCGGTATCAGCTCGCAGATTCCACCGGGTTTTAATTAGTTTTTAAAAAACAATTCAACAATTCTGATCGCTGTTTCTCCTATTCAGAGAGTAGGAATAGTCTAATTTTCTAAAACTAGCTTTAATAAATGTTTTTTCTTAATAAATCTGCTAACCGGTATTTTATAAGCTTTGTTTGCCCAAATTCACAATAAATTTCTTTTAAAAATATTAAAATACATTTTAAATCCTAAAACTTGTTTTATTGCGTTTAAAAGTTTAATGCAACATTTTTTGTGTGTGAAAGAAGTCAAATTTTCTGAAAATATTTTTGTTTCTTAAAGAAGTCGAATTATCTGATAATAGCAGTATACTTATTTCATTTATAAATAATGTTAGACCAAGACTCAGTCTAAGTATAACATTTATTTCTTTAAAATGTTACAATCTAGACCGGTGTACTCTACAACACTCTGTAAGGGTTGGTGCTTTTATATTTAAAAAAAAAAATTATCGATAAAACGATAAAGTTTGACGCTAGTATTGGCAAGTTTTCCACTAGCTTTTTTTAAGGTAGAAACTAGTTCACGAAAACTTTTTTTAAAATTTTAAAGTCAACGGAAAGTAATATTTTCTCGTAGATATTTGAACGGAGTAAGATCTTTTATTCCAGTCATGTTTTTCTGATGACTTTTGACACATCACTCCACACACACACACCCCACCCCACCCTCATAAGCACACACACTCAAACACCAACATGCCCTAAACACATGTCTTAAATACCTAGATGCCCTAAACACCGACATACCCTAAACACATCGTCTAAACACCGACATGCCGTGAACACCGACACGCCCTAAACACCGACATGCTCTATACACTCACAATCTCAAAACCAATACCTCCTATCCCCCCCCCCCCCCCCGTGCAGACGTGAGCCAAAAATGAATCTGTCAATGCCTCCCAGTCACCGACCGACATCCCGACAAACTCCCGACATCCCGACATACTCCCGACACGACACACCTGCGCTGTCATGGACGGACATCAGCCCACGAGACGTGTAGTAAATGCCGGACCCGGCTCTCCAGACCGGCAGTAAAACATTAAGCCTGATCCCTGGGAGTCGTCTTTCAAGCCGGTTTATAGACTTCCGGTCGTGATTTGAATCAACCAATCACTGTCGCCTTTTTTTTTACCCGAGGCGCGTGCACTAGGCAACCTAGATTTACTTAGTGAGATATCTCATTAGGGTGAGGTAGACTCCAAAACACGTGTAACTGGTTAAACATAGGATAAACTGTCTTGTACAGAAACACTAAAACTGCTAAAATTATATATTACGTATATATATATATATATATATATATATATATATATATATATATATATATATATATATATATATATATATATATATATATATATATATATATATATATATATATATATATATATATATATATATATATATATATATATATATATATATATATATATATATATATATATATATATATATATATATATATATATATATATATATATATATATATGTGTGTATGTTTGTATATCGGCCTTTGAGTTTCCCAGCATAGCTACCATCATATGACTTGTCATTATTCTAAACATAAACGGTTTCCCTCCCCTACATCGCACCAGCCACCCCCCCCCGCCCTACCACTTCCCACCCACCCACTGCGTGACGTCAACAAACATTCCGGCATCGCTCCCCCCGGGGCATTACGACAGTGCCAGCTTTCTCTGCCCGGTAACCGAACCCCTCCCTCCTGGCATTGGTATTTATTGCCGTCCGCAATTGACAGGTTTCTTGACCACCCCTCCCCCCCTCCCCCCCCCCCCCTCCCCTCCATTTTAGTCATGCGTGGGTCTTGACACGCATTCCTTAAACGGCAGACGATTAAAGATGGTAATTACAACCGCTCCGTTGCAAATTGTCTCCCATGAGACCACAGTATAATTTTCACAAAAATAATTAACGTAAAGTTCTTGTCCATTTTCTTTAGTATTTCATAGTATACCAATATAGGTTGGAGTTGGTCCCTTTCACCCCCATGTGTCTCTATATACAGTACAATACAGGTTGAAGTTGGTCCCCTTGTCTCCATACACTTCTTTCTTCCTCATCTGTTCTCTATACACGTTTTTACCATAAAATATGAGGTGATTGTTGGGGTGGGAACGGTTGCCAGATTTGCTGTTTCACGAGAGTTTTTTTTTTCCTTTACCTGTTCCGTGTTGACGCGCTTTAAGTTGGAGTGGAAGCCGGCAGCCGGCCATGCTGTTGCCGTGATGTGCCGTGTAGGAAGGTGACTGATGTGTGTGTGTGTGGGGGGGGGACGTCACGCTGTGATTGGTCAGAGGGTATCACGTGTTCGCTGAGGTGGAGCAGTTGTTTCTTCTCGAAAATTATTCACGGTATCTCCACTCACCAATCTTCTGTTGTTGTTTTTTGTTTTTTTTTTGCGCAGATAGAATGATCAATGTAAACTTTAAAAATGTCAAACCTAAAGGCCAACCGAATGGCCAGACCAATCGTTTAAAAGTATCCAACATTACTTACTTAACTTAATCCTCATCACTCCCTGTGGAGTATAGGGCAGCAACAAATCTCCGCCATTCCACCCTGTCCTGGGCGAGCCACTTTCCAACATTTACGACTCTAAATTTATATCGATATCATCCGCGCTTTTGGGTATCGATACTTACCCAGGCGTTAACCGTGCCCGTGATTAATTCACTTACGCCATCTCTCAATCACTTTTAAAACCAAACCCAATCGTCTGCATAATTAATCAAAACCTTGCACTTCAGACTTACCTGCTAGTATCAACTATCGGATACCCCACCCCCCTCCACTCCTGGATTATTCACAAACTACCACCCCCTCCCCCTCTAATTTTGTATTATCCGTAACTCCCTCCACCCCCACCTCATTCCCAGGTTGACATTCCGGCTGGCACTGAAGAATTGTCTAGTTCCTGTTATGTGTGCTCCCTAACCGTCACTCCATGTTTCCTTTCCTCTTTTTTTTTTATCTAGACCATTTAGACCTACTGCCTTGTCTGGTCAAAGTCCAGGGCATGAATAAATGATGGACATAATCCACGATAACAATATGATCCACAATAACAACAGAATTATCGATAAAAATATAATCAACGATAACAATATGATCCACAATAACATCAGAATCATCGATAAAAATATAATCCACGATAACAACATAATCCACGATAGCCACATAATCCACGATAAAAACATAATCCACGATAACAACACAATCCACGATAACAACATGGATAGAGACTACAATATTTCTCGTGTACCCATTGTCGATAACAAAAAAAAACCTGTAGATTGAGCCACAATCACATAGATTGAATGATACAAGAAATATGCTTGTGGTACGTTACGTTTGACAAGAAAGAAGCTGGGTGGAAATGAGGGGGGGGGGGGGCGATTCTGTGCAACATCTGGACCAATCTGCACCTTTTGTGTAACAAGTGCCCCAGGTCTGTCTTCTCAAGTCTGTCTTCCTCACCGTGCGAGCGGTTCTACTCATCTGGGTGTAGACACATGTCTAGATTGCTCATCTGGGTGTAGACACATGTCTAGATTGCCCATCTGTGTACCACTTTTGTCAAGGTAAACATGTGAGGAACACTTTTAGCTGGGGACCATTTGTGCCGGGACTATTCATTCGCCATTTCTATCAAGGTTAGGGAATAAATATGATCCTCTTTGGGCAAAATAACAATTATCCTTAGACCTATTTTTTTCTGTGTAACGAGTTTTGTGTGTGTGTGTCAAAATACCATCAACTTGCCAGTTGTGTCAATATACCATCCACTGACCACCTCTGCGACCAATTTTGTCAAAATACTATCCACTGACCAATCTTGTCATAATACCATCTACTGACCACCTGTCAAAATACCATCTATTGACCACCTGTCAAAATACCATCTATTGACCGCCTGTCAAAATACCATCTACTGACCACCTGTCAAAATACCATCTATTGACCGCCTGTCAAAATACCATCTACTGACCACTTCTGTGAAAATACCATCTATTGACCGCCTGTCAAAATACCATCTATTGACCGCCTGTCAAAATACCATCTATTGACCGCCTGTGAAAATACCATCTATTGACCGCCTGTGAAAATACCATTTACTGACCACTTCTGTGAAAATACCATCTATTGACCGCCTGTCAAAATACCATCTATTGACCGCCTGTGAAAATACCATCTACTGACCACTCTTGTCAAAATACCATCTATTGACCGCCTGTCAAAATACCATCTACTGACCACTTCTGTCAAAATACCACCTACTGACCACTTCTGTCAAAATACCATCTATTGACCACTTCTGTCAAATAACATCTACTGACCAATGTGTCAGTCTACAATCTCTTAATTATTGTGTCCAGATTACCATCTAGAGGGGTCACCCCCACAGCGGTACAGCCTCCATGAGACAACATTCACCCCACCCCCCGGGGCCGCATGTCCATGGGTGCTGACTCACCAGATATGACCAGACGAAGTTAAACCTGGACGCTAAACCTGGACGCTAAACCTGGACGCTAATTGAATTAGCAACACGTGTACCCCCCCCCCCCCCCCCCCCCCAGCGCATGTCTCGCATCATGTCATGTAGATAAAAACCCCATGAAGGACGCAACATTTTTCCCTAGTTGGGAACTGTTGGACATGTGCAAGTGTTGAGAGGTGGGGGCGGGGTCAGCTCCTCCTTTCTCCCCCCCCCCCCCCCAGTAGCGGATGTGGTCGCTGACAGGAACCCCTCCGGCACCGGGCATCGTCACGGTTCATTAGTCGATTTGATTGCCTGGCCGCGTCGTGAAATGGCCGCGCATGTTTTCAATTAACCTACTTAGGCATGATAGTGGGAGTCACAAATCTATAGTGATTGTCGTTCTTTGCTCACTAAATTATTTCTTGTTTACCGTTGCCATCAATATATTATCTAAAACAAAGAAACATGATCGCTTTTTTTTTAATCGTTATAAAATACTTTTCTGTTTGATATACTAAAATCACTTTTCATTATGTTTATCCAATGAACATTTAATGCAGTTGTTTTACTTCAAAAATCAAATATTTAAGTTTAATGTACTTAAACGACATAACCTTCTTACCTTTTATACCACAGATCTAATTCTTAGTATTATTTAAAGTTTATTTTTTCTAAATTAAAGTATTTTCTCTTTAAACTGGATAATGTTTCGGTTTAAAGTTTGCAAACAAAATATGCCTAACTAGTTTATACTATTTTTAACTCAGTTTGAATGTTCTTTGTTTATTAAGACGAGTATGTTTATCAGTGAATTTATTTGAACAAAGTCATGTATTTGTACGCGCAATTATTCGCGTATTTCTGAATTGTATTTTCGTGTATTTTTAAGTGAATTTTAAAAGGTGTGTTTAATTTTGTAAATCTATTTTTGCGGTTTTTTATGTGAGTTTATTCCTGTGTATTTTTAACTCTAAATGTACGTGTATTTGTAAGTTTATTTACTAACTTCATTTATTTATTTCTATGCTTAAATCTATAATTATGAGTATGTGTTTTGTACCGTAATTCTAATTTTCTCAATTGGTTCTATTTTTTAAACTCTATATAATATGTGTATGTGTTGGTATCGTCGTACTAAATCTCCCAATTGTTTCTATTTTTAACTATATATGTATGTCAATGTAGTATCGTTCTAATTTTTAACTCTCTATATATGTACGTGTATCTATTGGTATCATCGTTCTAATTCTCCCAATTCTTTCTACTTTTAACTATATATGTATGTATGCGTTAGTACCGTCCTCCTGATTCCCCTAATTGTTTCTATTTTTAACTTTATATATATGTATGTATGTGTTAGTACCGCCGTTCTAACTCCCCCCACTTTTTCTATCCTCAGCTCTGGACAAACTGGGCACCAACCACGTAATGAACCTGGGCCTGCAGGTGGAGGTGGTCCAGCCCAACATAGTGTTTGACATCGCCAGCCTGATGCTGTACGGGGCGCACGCCACCCCCGTCCGTCTCAAGATCCTGCTGGACCGCCTCTTCTCTGTCCTACAGCACGAGGAGGTCCTACAGGTCCTACACGGCTTCGGCTGGACCTACGAGGACTACGCGAGGGGATATATTTTACAGGTGAGGCTTTTTATGTTTTTTAAGGCTGACCTCAAGGGTGCCGGGTTCGAATCCTGGTCAAGATAAAAACTATGGGGTACTCAATTTGCACACTGCGCTACAATTTCATTGAGCCCACTTGGTTATAATTGATAACTAACATAGCTATGTTCACAATCTTAAAGTAAAGTTCCCCTTCCAAACCCGACGGTCTATGGGGCAGGTGAAGTAGAGTTCACCTGTTTCTGTGACCTCGGCATATTAAGGGATAGTGTGGTCAGCACTATGCCCAGCCGTCCTTATTTTCCCTAACGTGAGTTGGGTACCCATCAGAGCTGGATGGACTCAGGGACGGTCTACTGACTTGAACCCGGATTCGAACTCGAGACTTCCCATAAATTCTACAAAAAATCTTAATCCTTCTTGACGTCTTGATTTCTTAAAATGTCTATGAGCCCACTCAGTTAAAATGGGTACCCAGATTACATTGGTGCCTGGATTTTATTGTAGAGGAACTGACCATTACGATGCATGTGCATTTACACCCTTCTGCTTCGTTGTCTTAAAAATAGACGGACTACTGATTTCGTTCATAAGGATCCAAAGACTTGTATGTGGAATCTCAAACCAGTTTCTTTGCTGAAAAGAACAACTAAGTTTTGCCAATTTTCATATTTTTCCCTTCTAGGATGGGTAGATAATTCTGCGGGGGGGGGTGGGGAGATGGGATGGGGGTAGGCCATCGGGTTATTGAATAAGTAAAACAAGTAAATATTGTTGATGTGGGGAAAATTAGCCCGGTGCAAGCGTATAAAGGAAAAAATAAAATGGAACGCACTGTAAAAATAATGAAGCGCGTCGAGGGCAGGCTAGCGGACGTCATGGACCTCTCCCCCCCCCCCCCCCCCCCCCGTGTCACTGGCTCGCGGGGAGACTAACGGGGGTAACTCACCTGGTCGCAGGCAAGGTAAACACGGGGCCGACCTACCTTGTTTACGGGTCTACGACAAATTCCCGAAAGACACTTGCCCGAATGCCGTTTGCCCGAAGGCCGATTTCCCGAATGGACACTTGCCCGAATGCGACAAATGCCCGAATGGACACTTGCCCGAATGCGACAAACGCCCGAATGGACACTTGCCCGAATGCGACAATTGCCCGAATGGACACTAGCCCGAATGCGACAAATGCCCGAATGGACACTTGCCCGAATGGGACAAATGCCCGAATGGACACTTGCCCGAATGCGACAAATGCCCGAATGCCACTTGCCCGAAGGCCGTTTGCCCGAAAAATGTTAACATTATATATTACTAAATAATCATTCGTAATCAATTTAAATTTAAATGTTGGTAAACAAAACACATCTATGCAAAAAGAAAGTGAAAAAATAATATTATATATTACCACGCAGACATTGTAAATTAATTTGTATTTGATATTTAAAAAGTGTAGAAACATACTTTCTCTTCCATATATGAAATTAGACAAAAATACAATTTTCATTCATCTCCGAATCTTAAAATGAGTTTTGCTTTCTTCATTAAGTAATCGCTTCAACACATTGTCTTAACAAGGTGCATTAAATGGAGATGAAACATATTTGTCTAGGTTTAGTTTTTAAATTGGCCACCTAGACCTCGCCTCATTCTTTTGTTAAATGATCACCACACAAGTTAAGCATAATAAGATAAACAAACCAACGCGCCTCTGTTCAATGTTGCGAGAAGCCGCGCCGCCTACACCGTGTCATAAAAGCTATATAACCACCGCCACACGTCGGCTAAACAAGGTGTTCAAAACATTCATCAAAAGAATGTTAGAACACCGCCGCCAACATCACCTTACATTAATTAAAGAATAAAGTTTTTCTTAATGCACTTACTCGGTTTTGAAAAAAAAATAAAAGCTAAATTTAAAAATATAAACAACTTTGTTTTATGCTTAGATATGTGTTTATAATCAAAATTTTAAACTTAAATTGATTAAAGAATGTCTATTTGGAAATATTATTTATTATCTAATATTAACATTTTTCGGGCAAACGTCCTTCGGGAAAGTGGCATTCGGGCATTTGTCGCATTCGGGCAAGTGTCCATTCGGGCATTTGTCCCATTCGGGCAAGTGTCCATTCGGGCATTTGTCGCATTCGGGCAAGTGTCCATTCGGGCATTTGTCGCATTCGGGCAAGTGTCCATTCGGGCGTTTGTCGCATTCGGGCAAGTGTCCATTCGGGCATTTGTCGCATTCGGGCAAGTGTCCATTCGGGAAATCGGCCTTCGGGCAAACGGCATTCGGGCAAGTGTCTTTCGGGAAAACGTCCGGCTCCCCTTGTTTACTACCTGTCTTTGGAGGGAAGCCAGGCAATCACGGGCTCATCAGATGTACCTATCTGACACATCCGTGGGCTCAGTCCTGGGCAGGAGGATGGGGGGGGGGGGGGGGGGGTATGTGTGTTTGGGTAGGGCCGGATTTTTTTTTTTGGCTTTCAGAGTTTTGGTCACGTTATTTTAGCTTTACGTTACGTCACTTGTGCCAAAATGTGCGTAATTTTACTTTTCTACGTCGCCAAACACTATACAAGTATCATGATCATAGTAAAATATATTTTAAAAGTACAGAAATAAATAAATTTTAAAATAATTTTAAAATGCTGGTGAGAGAGACCTAGAAAAAAATATTTTAAAATACTTTTTTTTTTAAATTATGAGTAAAAGATGTATGTTCCTTTCATGTGCCTTAGTAAATAAATATATTTTCAAAATAACTTTACATCATAAAAGTTATTTTATCTTATAGCCTCCAAAATACTCTTAGCGTAAATTTCGCAACTAAATTTAGTTTTACTGAAACTATCTTCAAAATATCTCGGCTAGTTTTATGTTTTTGTGTTTTGGTGTTGACCAAAATCTCGGGTTTACTATTTACCCGAAACTCAATGAATTCAAAGACGGTGACGCGCTGCACCAACATGGCTGACATTCTCGTCTGCTGGGTTTCTCTTAAACGAGGTACTGCAGGAGAGAAAAAAAGGAAAATATGTAAATCTACCTGTCGTAAACCCAGGCAAAGGTCAGAAGGCTTTGTTGATAAACTTGGTGGGTTTTTGCGTCGCGGTAAAGTGACATCTGCGGGTCTTTCTATGTCTGGTGGTATTTACACTGACCACTTTCGTCGGTTTGTTCTTACACACAAACTCACACACACACACACACATATATATATATATATATATATATATATATATATATATATATATATATATATATATATATATATATATATATATATATATATATATATACACACACAGCCGTAAATCATTTTAAAATTAATTATTTTTAAAAATCATTGTTGTCAAGGATCGATATTTACACTGAGCTGTATTTTTTTCATTGTAACTGGCAGGTCTTTCGCACTAGTGACAGTAACTTGCATTTGAGTATTTATACCTATATTTGTCATAGACATGTCTTTGACAAATTAGACTGTGTACACCTGTATTTCTTACATACTTTGTACACCTGCATTCGACATGTACTATGTACACTTGTATTTCACATATACTGCGTACACCTATTAGACATGAACTATATAAAACATTTCCGATATTTCGACATACCTAGCGACAAAAAAAAATTTAGTAACCCTATTCAAACTATTATTTTTTTTTAAATTTACTATGCGTAGCACGCAGTGTAGTGACGTAACTTCCCTCGTATTTCCGACCCGACGTGTCTCTCGCTTCACCCACAATCTTCGAGTGGAACCAAAACTGCTCACGTAAACATGACCTATTTAAAACACCGAGGGCACTTGACGTCGTTCTCTCACTTCTGGCGAACAAAAAATGCACACACCACACACCAAAATTTTTTTACAAGGAGATAGTTTTTACGTATTACTATTATTAAAAGATTTAAAACATCCAATACTTTTTTTTCACGTAAAATTTTTATTAATTGAATTTTAAAGTAGATATATATTTGATTGAAAGTGAGAAGTAGAATTTGAAAGTTGAATTAGTTATTTGAAGGAAGGGGAGTTAATCGTCCAGGGGTCACAACTCGTCACTGATGATAAATACCTTGTGAAGGGGACTTCACTCGTCATTTTGGCAATGTGTGTGTGTGTGTGGTAGTCTCTATCACCGTGGGGTGAGCACGCGAGGATTTGTGCTAACCTAGTACACAGGGATTGGTGCTGTCTTAGCACACAGGGATTGGCTTGATGCTGTCTTAGTAAACAGGGGTTGACTTGATGCTGTCTTAGTAAACAGGGGTTGACTTGATGCTGTCTTAGAGTGTGTGTTTATGGTGTCGCTAATCTCAGGTCTGAGGATTACTCACACGACACTCGTTAATCTCATATCCAATGTGGTATTGATTAGTCGGCCAAAACCCGACTTTATTGATGACATCGGTGGTTGAAAGTTTACGGTTAGGATGGGCCTAGGCATGGGTTAAAGGGTAGAGTGAGTTGGTACTACCAGGGATTGTGTCAGGTTAAGGTTTAGAGACATGGTTAGATTAAGGGCTAGGCTTAGTATTAGACGTATCGATTTTTGTTTATGGTAAAGTCTACGTTTATTGTTAGGTCAATCATCCGGCAATATTATCCACGGGAACTTATAGGTATGGCTAATCGACAAATTCTGATTTGTTTTTTTTTTTTTGTTTTTTTTATTATTTTTTTTTTTTTTTTTTTTTTTTTTTGTAATCAGCGAGTTGATCTCTAGAAGAAGAAATACCAATCTTAATTAGAACAAAGTAAATTAATTCCTAGGGTTGTGGTGCAGGGGGAAAGGGGTGGGAAAGGAATGTTTACTGTGGCCAGCGCGTGGCCTGGTCAGTATACACATCGAGCGTGCGCTCACACCTCCATAGGTCAAGGTCATGTCTGGTTTTCCAGATTCCATCGGGCAGTAATTTTTCTGGCATCGGGCATGACAGGATGGACCGAGACTTGACCACTGGTAGCGTGAAGTTGACCACTGGTAGCGTGAAGTTGACCACTGGCAAGCGTCATCTGTCTACATAATTTCCTGTGTGTTGACATTAACATGGGGGAAATGTGTAGGGGGAAATGTGTAGTTTGAAATGTTAGCCTTTACTTGTAGATATGTCATTCGATATTGAAAGACTCAACGAAAAGAATTATCTTTGTAAGTGATGTTAAACAAATAATTTAAAAAGACAGTAGGTGTTTTAAGTGATATTAAAATATCCCCAAACTATATTATTATACAGCAGTACATTTGGGCACCCGTGGCCGACTCAAACTCCGATACCATCATCATACAATGATCATCTGCTAATTTTTGTTTTTGTTTTTGTTGTTTTTTTCGAGTGTGTTTTTTTTTGGGGGGGGGGGGGGGTCTATTGGTTTGATTGGGTTTTCCTTTTTTATGATTATATATATATATATATATATATATTTGTTTTTTGTTGTTTTTTTTTTTTGCGGTTGATTGAGTCGTATACAAATATATATATATATATATATATATATATATATATATATATATATTTGTTTTTTGTTGTTTTTTTTTTTTTTGCGGTTGATTGAGTCGTATACAAATATATATATATATATATATATATATATATATATATATATATATATATATATATATATATATATATATATATATATATATATATATATATATATAATGTTTGTGTCTGTGCTTACTGCCCCTTTAGAAAAAATCTAGGTTAGTGGCTAGACTTACTTCCCCTTAGCTCCACTCCACGACAAGCCAGTAAATGTCTTGCCCGTGCTAATGCCTGCAATGTCCTTGACCTGTCGCCCTGATAAGGAACACATGTTGAAGGCATCAACCCATGTCATACCCGCGACGGGACTCTGCGACTGGCACCGTGGGGGAAAGGGGTGAAGGGGTGAGAGGAGCTGGTGGGTGGGGGAGGGTATCGCTCAAGAGGAAGGGTGGGAGAAATTAGCTGAAGTTATCCTAAACTACTATCTTTTCAAGCCTACGCCCTTCTTTGTCTACACAATCGTGTACAACTCTGAAAATAAAATGAATCTATAAAAAAAATTAATTTAGAAAAGAGAAAATATTGAAACCAACAAGTAGGCTTCTCAGTACGTTTATGGTGCTTTGTCTTGATTATACATTTAAATACGATGACAACAAACAAAAAGTTTAAGAAATTTGAACGAAAGACAATGCAATGTTGACATGAGATTCAAGTTTATCCGGCGAAGTTAATATCAGCTTGACCTATAATTTTGGACGGGAGTTTCACATATTTATCTGGCAAGTCTAAATATAGACTGAAATAAACGACTGTTTGTTGTGTTGTTTCAAGTAACCATTTTTGTATTTATTTGTTTTCTGCATTCTAAATATGTATCTTGGTGGGAGGGGGGGGGGAATACTGTGGGGAGGACAGAACCGTGTCTAAATCATTTCACGCCATTTCTGTTCGTTCGTTTTCTGATTCCTTGACCCTTCTTCGACACCCAACCTACCCCCCCCCCTCCCTCCCCTCCCACCGTCCCGCCTGCAGATCGGCAGTTCCAGATGGCAGATAGCAAACAACCTCAATGACTCGAACGTCTCTGGCCTTTCCAAATGACCTGGCCACTTGGGGGGGGGGGGGGGGGGGGGTGTTCGCTGGTCACGTGATGCGGGCTGTCCGGTTGGTGCAACAGGGCGGGGGGGGGTTATCCTGGGGGAGGGGTGGAGGAGTTGACAAGAAAGAAAAAAAGTGTGTCGGTTGGTTTAGGAATGGGGTTACAAATTATACATGAACTGATTATTGGTTCTTGGCAAATAAGTATCAACACAAAAATTTTACATTATATATATAACTCTTATATATTACACATTTATATATATTACACACCCATATATATTACAGAGCCATATATATTACACACCCATATATTTTACACACTTGTGTATATTACAAACAGCCAAATATATTACACACCCAAACATATTACACACCCAAATAAATTACACACCCATATAAATTACACACCCAAATATATTACACACCCAAATAAATTACACACCCAAATAAATTACACACCCAAATAAATTACACACCCAAATATATTACACACCCAAATAAATTACACACCCAAATATATTACACACCCAAATATATTACACACCCATATATATTACACACCCATATACACAGATACAAAGCACAGTCGTGTGTCGCTCACCACACCCTCCCCCTCCCCCACACCAACAGCTACCTGAGAACGGCCAGAGTCTGGCTTTTTAATCAGGTAAAAAAAACATTTTTAAAGACAGAGCTACCAGTGGGGGAGGGGGAGGGGAGGTGGATCAGGAGTTTGCCTCTGTTTTCTGGCACCAGGCCAGGCCATGGCACTGTGTGCTTGACAGTCCACCGATTGACAACGTTCGTCTACACATTTACTTTAACAAAGCTGGTCTACACATTTACTTAACAAAGCTGGTCTACACATTTACTTTAACAAAGCTGGCCTACACATGTACTTAACAAAGCTGATCTACACATTTACTTTAACAAAGCTGATCTACACATTTACTTAACAAAGTTGGTCTACACATGTGCTTAACAAAGCTGGTCTACACATTTACTTTAACAAAGCTGATCTACACATTAACTTAACAAAGTTGGTCTACACATTTACTTAACAAAGCTGGTCTACACATTTACTTTAACAAAGCTGATCTACACATTTACTTAACAAAGTTGGTCTACACATTTACTTAACAAAGCTGGTCTACACATTTCCTTAACAAAGCTCGTCTACACATTTACTTTAACAAAGCTGGTCTGCACATTTTCTTTAACAAAGCTGGTCTACACATTTACTTTAACAAAGCTAGCCTACATATTTATTTTAACAAAGCTAGCCTACAAATTTACGTGAACAAAGCTATTCTACTCATTTACTTTAAGAAAGCTACTCTACACGCTACTTTAGGTTTCTTAAAGTTGGTCTACATATTTTCCTGAAAAAAGCTGGTGTACACATGTTATTGAACAACGCTTACGATTTTTTTCTGTAAATTACACATCTTGATTTACAAAGTTTGTCTAGATACCTTTATTTACCAAAGCTAGTCAACACATTTTATTGCACAACAGCTTTTTAACAAAAGTCTAAAAAAGCGAGTTGACATGTTACCTGTATTAGTTGTCGTCCACTAATTTATCCTGCCATATCACATACTTGGGCTGCCCATAAATCCACCCTATAATTAATATCAAATTTTACAAATCAAGATAATGCATGTTGAAAATTATCTTCCCAACCCAAGCCTCACTTTAGTGCGGGAAGTGTGAGGAGGGG
Organism: Physella acuta; assembly: GCF_028476545.2. NCBI lineage: Eukaryota > Metazoa > Mollusca > Gastropoda > Physidae > Physella > Physella acuta. Next base: position 82,429 of record NW_026733079.1, read on the forward strand.
ATATCTTGAAATATCCAATCGATATAGAAACTTGACCTTCTTGTTATTTTACTTTGCCTATTTCTACGAAGACAACATTGAAATTTCACTAATCTAAACAAACATCCATACACATCTTCCACGATGAAAACATATAACAAAAGAATAAAATATCCACATTATACACAGCTGTTTGATGTAATCTTTTTTATTCCACCCACCAGGACAGTTCCGGCCGAGTGCTGGACAAATGGTGTGTGGCCACTAGAGACGAGGAGATGGTTGTACTCCAGCAGTTCCTCAGGTTTGGCGAGACCAAGGCCATCGCTCAGGAGATCATCCTCCAAGACACCAAGGACCGTCACGAGGTTCTCGTCAAACAAACCTCCCGCGCCGAGTCAGACATTAAGAAGTTCATCGAGCGCAGTAACCTGTCTATGCAAAGCTACATCAAATCTTACGAATCAACCCGTCAACTGTTCGGGGCACGGGCTGTCCCATTTATCCCCCCGGGGCCGAGGTTGTTGACCACGCCTTTGATATCCCCAACGTACACCCCAACACGAGACGCCCGGGCTCTTTCTCTACCTCAGACGCCAACCACATCATCCACGCCTCTGGTCACCCCGCCGCTGAACCGCCTTCAAGTCATGCAACCTTTTGACGCCAGGAAAGAACACACGACAGCCGCGATCAGCTTGAGTCCTGCGGCCTTGGAGAAAACCCTGGCGAGGAGATCTCCGCTGTGTGAGAGTCCAAAGAACTTGTGCACCACCCCCTCCACGGTGTCTTCAGCTGCAGCATCACCATCACACCAAGCGCCACATCAGCAACAAGGTTTGGATGAAGTCGACGGAAGTGATCCTTACATGTCGGGTTCTGACGACGAGGGAGAGGTACTCGACTACTCCAACAAAGACAACCCCGACTCCCCGTCCGACCCGGAAAAGAAAAACAAACAGCACATGCGCAAGTCGACGAATCCCATCAAGCGGCAGTGGACGCCGTCTGCTAATTTCGGCAGCACTTTCGTCGGACCCAACGGCAAGAAGCGCGTACTGTGCACGGCCTGTAACAAAACATTCTGTGATAAAGGGGCCTTGAAGATCCACTACAGCGCCGTGCACCTGAAGGAGATGCACAAGTGCACCGTCGACGGCTGCAACATGATGTTCAGCTCCAGAAGAAGCCGGAACCGTCACAGCGCCAACCCCAACCCCAAGCTGCACATGCCGCAGAAGAGGAAAGACGACCTGGATCAGTCGGACGAGCTCGACCTTTCAGTGAGTAACGGCAGCGGGAGGATAACTCCCGTGTCCTCCGCTGTCTCCATCACGGCTTCGGTCGCCTCCCCCATCTCAGTCATCTCCTCGTCAGTCATCTCCTCCCAAGTCATCCCCCTTATCGACCCGCCCCGGATCATCCGACCAGACTCGAGTTTCTTCATCGAAATGTCCGCGCAGTTCCCCTTCATGGCGCCGCCCGAGAAAAGAATCAAACTAGAAGAGGACCAGCCTACCGACCTGAGCAAGGTCTCCACTACCAATACCAGCCAGTCGGACGAGGAGCCGTGCGACCTGAGGAAAAAATACGACGGTGAAAGAAAGCTAAAAATAGATTTAGACGACGCGGAAGAGATTAAAAAAGAAGAGGATGCAGATGTCGAAGGGTTCAAAAACGACCCGGGGGTGAGAGGGGGAAACCGGAGGAAAAACACGGCCCCTACGAGGTGCGCACAAAGCGGGGAAGATAACGAAGATAAGGGGGACGAGGGCGCCGAGAACAGCAGTCACGTGACCAATTTATCGCTCGAGGGCAGCGGAGCGAAAAACTTTCCCAAAATAGCATCCCTGCTGTGGGCGGGGGGCGTCAACGTGGAACAAGCCCAGCGGGCCGACTGCCATGAGCTCGACACGCCGGACCACAAACTGTGGGCTGCGAACCTATCCAAAGACGAGGACAGCCAAGGTGAAGGTCGGGATTCCGACGGCGACGACGAAGACGACGATTCGGACAGGGACTCGTGCGAGGAGTCGGGTGACGTCATGCAGGACTACCCAGCCGAGATGTACGTCGACAAGGACAACCCACTCAAGTGTAAAATCTGTGGGAAAATTTTCCAGAACAGCTTCACGGTGAAGATCCACTTCAAGAACGTCCACCTCAAGCTTCTGCACTCCTGCACTGTTGAAGGCTGCGGCGCGACGTTTCCCTCCAAGAGAAGCCGAGACCGTCACAGCGCCAACATCAACCTCCATCGGAAACTTCTCTCCGGCGACAGCAACAACGACGAGGAGATGGACGCGGCTCTCAAAGGCAACATCCTCGCCAAGCTCTACGGCCGCGACCTCGTCGACAGCAACCCACCCGCAGACGCCAACGTCAGGAAACAACCACCCTTCACCCCCGACCAAAAATTAGCCAGTAACAACAACAACGAGCCCATCAAACCCACCGCCAGTCCCATCAACGGACACACCAGCAAGCCGGGGTCAGCCGGATCCGAGGTGCTCTCCGCGAGCGATGCGGAGAGTCTGGACATGACGGAGCAGGAGACGGTGCTGTGTACGGTCTGCGGGGACAAGTTCAGCACCCCGCTGGTGCTACAGGAGCACATCGCTCTCTCGCACCCTGACCACGCCCTAATCACCTACGATCCGGTCGTTTTGAGAAAATGTGTTTCGCCCAGACGAATCAGAAACCGACAGAAGATTCGAAACGGGATGATCACTCGAAAAACAAGCAGCCTTTGAACATGTAGAAAATCATGTTGCTATGATGTTTCCCTTGGATTTAAGACAGAAACTATCAGTATTATAAACAGTGACATGTTATTCGACTCAATTTTTAATAAACCTGTAATTCAATAGATAATTGTGCTTCGTGGAAATACGTGCATTTTCATTGAATATATCACAACATGGTCATCATGTATGTTCATGTTACTGATCACTTTAAGACGTATCATACATACCAAGACATATTAACTTATACAGAACTGTTTATGATTTTGTTTGTAAAAAGAAATCACAATGAACACTGGTCTATTCCTTAAATAAAACAAACATTGACTCGCTTGAAGGAATACATGATGCATTGAGAAAAATTAAAACCATAACATTTGACTCGTAACAGATTATACTCATGTGCATGTCTTCGTATGCTGGCTTTAGAAGCTCGTGATACAAAATTCACAATACAAGTCGGATAGTTGCGTATGGTATGGTTACATAATCTGGAAGTAATTAAATGGTTGAGTGAAATTGTTTTACAGCTACATTTTTGTGTTACTCTCTGTTCGTTGTATAGCTCTATGCAAAACCACAAAGTTTGGTTCAAATTGTTTGTTTTTCTTCATTTTTTTTATTGTTGCCTTTAAATGTTATACTTTTACGAGAAGTATTTAAACCACATTTTATAAAAGTTAAAAAAAAAAATTGCAATAGAATTTTTTTTTCTTTAGTTGATCTCTGAATGGTCATAATGCCTTAGTCACCTTGTCCTTCGAGTTTGTTTACAAACATATGCATTACTCAGTGGCCTGTTTTCTACCTATTTATTCTTACGCTCATATTATGGCTTTTCTTCTATTTTTTATTAGATAACCAAAACATGCCTTTAAAATTCAATTTGTACAGCTTCTTTCGGGTAGTTTTAGTTGGTTCTCGATATTTAAAATGATTTCTTTTTATTATTTATGTAAAAAAAAAAATCAGTATTACATTATTTTTAACTTAATACGTTGTCACTTTGTTGGGTATCTCCTATAGCAATAAACTTGTTTGATACAGTCCGATATTTTTTTTTCAAATGTCTTATCATAGATGCTTAAACTTTAAAGCATGAAAGAGAATTATGTATTTATTATATAAATCTTAATCATCAGCAAATATAAACTGTTTGATAAAAAGTTGAAACATCATGTTTATAGAAATTTGTAAATAAATGAATAAAATGTTTTTATTTTTTAAATCCCCCACAGCAATATAATTCTCTCTAGTCAATGTATGCACTTAGGATCAAAATGTATGTATATATCACGCCTATATTGTGTAGCGACCGTTAGCCTAGTGATGTCTGCTATGAATTTGTTTTACTTCAAACGACGGTATATTTGATTCTGTTTTAGTTGAATATTTTAGAAAATCCTATTTGAAAATTCGATTGTGTTTTTATTCATCAAAATGAATAAAGCATTGTTAACTTGAAAACTTAGGACTTAACATTGGTAATGACCTACTTATGACTTATGACTTATAAATGAAGTCACAATTGTTTAAAACAATCCCAAAAAGTCAAATTGTAATTTATTTTTTTAAATTTTAACCCCAATTTCTTCCTACTGAGCTCGGCTTATATGGATTAGGCAGATATTCTTCAGTTATATTTGCAATTTACAAAGAATTTTTTCAAACGCGCAATAACTGCTAAAAAAAATTAAGTTTCTAACATTTTTAAAATATCAAAGGGTCTTTAGACTTTCTTAACCCTCTTTATCTCTCATCTTATTCATACATCATCACTAAATTCAGTACCCCCCCCCCCACCCACACACACCTCTACATCCTCCAACTCTAGGGGTGTGTCCTAATTTTTTTTGGACAACCCCAAATGCCGATTAAGTTTTGAAACAAACGCGTACAGGTGAAGCAGGGTGGTGATTTGCTCATGATCAGGGGTGTGTACATCATAAACGCCCCCCCTCCTCTGGATGAAAACGTCTTCGTCCTTCCACCCCCCCCCCCCTACCTCCACCCGAGTGTATACTTCAACTACAACATGGGGGTCCCTAAATCTAAATTAGGGGGTCGGGGGGATGGGTCTGGCTGAAACACAACCACAGTCGCAATCAATCGGCCACTACCCATTTCTGATAGCTCATGTGCCAGTCAAATTATCAATGCATGCCCTATGTTATTCTAGAAAAACAAAATCAATAATCAATAATCGCATTGAGGTGTAGATTACCCATCCAACCTGCCTTGAACCGACTGGTGGGTGTATCGGGGAGGGAGAGGTGTAAAACTCACATATATTTATTTGCTTGTGTACATTGATTTTTTCCAATGCTCAAATGCTAAATTTTGAATGCTAAACTATAATCATTTTATGAAGCAGATCCAAAAATATTAAAAAGTATTAAAAAGATAACTCAGGAAAGAAAAGATACAATTTGTTATATTTATTTAGCTGCTTTAGTTGTACGCTTGTATGACCATTTTATTTTGTCCCTATGTATATTCATGTACAGTTTGGTGCATTTATTTATTTATTTCAATTCTTCGTTTTCTTTGTTTAATTTTAATTTAATGGGAAATTTCCATTTTTATTAACTTTTACATAACACGTTCACTTTAAAATTCTATTCAGTTTATAAAAATGTTATTGTCAAATGTTTGTAACATACAATGCAATAAGGATGGGATTCTATTCAAATTTGTTTACACTGTAGAATTATTAAATATTTGGAAAAAAAAGTAATTTTTTTAAATTGTTTTTATTGTAATTTATTTAATTTTGTTTACGATTTTATTGTAAATCATACAATTTTGATAACATTTTAAATTTACAATTTTAATTCACGATCACGATAGTGATAACTAGAAATCTATATCGAATTTTTTAAAAATGTTTTTCAAATACTTGTTTGCAACAGCCTTATCCGTTTTGCTTTTTTTAGTGTTACTAGTTTAAATCACAGTTAGACCTAATGTATATGTATATATATATATATATATATATATATATATATATATATATATATATATATATATATATATATATATATATATATATATATGAAATCTAAGATCAACACACACAAAATTAGATAAGATTTTTTATATTTTTTACATTTATTTTCAAGCCAACCTTTGAACCAATGTTTTCCAGCCACTCAGTGCCACTCAAGCAAAATATTTAATTTTTGGTTTAGATTTCCACAAAATAAACACCTCTCACTGTATTGTTTTAACGTTTTTAAATTCAAAACTTTGGACAGATATTAAATACAAATATATAGATTTTCCTTAACAAAATTAAAAAAAAAAACAATCGTATTTCGTACAAGCTGCAGTATGTATAGGCCGCCACACATAAAAGGAACTAGACATCAACCACTTCATTCCTCGCCAAAGAGCCACTCATATTTTTATACAACCATTCCAACAGTAAAACATATTAACCCCTCCATCTAACAAGTATTTCTATGACCAATAACAGGAGTTGTTTTAAAAAACTGGGATCAGGTGTGGCTTCAATCTACTGCTTTCTGGTCAGATTTAGCAACAATCTTTTTAGTTCTGATCAGATTTAGCATCAGTCTTTTTATTTTTTTATCAGATTTAGCATTAGTCTTGTTATTTGTTATCGGATTTACCATAGCTGTATTTAGGCCTACTTCTGATCAGATTTAGCATAGATTTATTTACTTCTGATTAGATTTAGCATCAATCTTTTTTTTTTTAAATTTCTGTTCAGATTTAGCATCAATCTTTTTAAATTTCTGTTCAGATTTGGCATCAATTTATTTATTTTGACCACATATATCAGGGTTTTAGCGCAATTTCCATACTGACAATTGCGATTATTTTAATTATCATTTCTGATCAAATTCAGCATCAATAATTTCCTTTCTAATCATATTTAGCAAAAATTCATTTATTTTTATTAGATTTAGCAACAATGTATTTACTTCTAATTACATTTAGCATTAATCTTTTTATTTTTGATCAGATTAGCCTTTATCTGTTGATTAGAGTCAGCTTCATCCTTTGTGCCTAAAACTTTAACTACTTCACGTCTTAAAATGGTGTGTCATTAAGACACATCTGTTGTGTCATTAAGACACATCTGTTGTGTCATTAAGACACATCTGTTGTGTCATTAAGACACATCTGTTGTGTCATTAAGACACATCTGTTGTGTCATTAAGACACATCTGTTGTGTCATTAAGACATTATCCCGTAGATGTAACACAAAATGTCAACATTCATTAAAAGAAATATGCACAAATCTTTTCGCTCTAGTCTCGCCTTTAATTAATTTGATACTAGCATTATCACTTTTTGGGGGTATGGTATATTTCTGTTTTAAATAATCTTAAGAAATAAATAACTATCACAGAATAACATCCCAATAAATCTAAAGTTATTTATATTTAATTACAATTTTAGTAATATATTACTTTATGTTTATGTTTAAATGTTTTATTTTTGTAATTAAAACTTTTTTTTTTCAAAATTTTTGCTGCTTGCTAAAATCTCAACCAAGCCTAGCGTTAGCTACCATTTATACTCGCCTGCTAAAATCCTCACTATTATGAATACTGCATCATGGGAAGTATAAATTATCTATTTTATTATCACTGTATACACAACTCATATCAAAGTCTATTATCGTTTTGATGTAGAGATTGTTTTTTTTTTTTGTAATTGTTATTTTTAAACCTACGCATTACAGTATTATTGTATACATAAATTCGATGCAATTGGTTTTAGAATATTTTTTTTCTATGTTCAACGTCAGTGACCTCACTGAACTACCAGACTAGGCTTGGCCTTGAAAATATTTCTAGCATTTTATTTAAATGAATAAAAGTTGAAAGAATACGCAATATTTGGTTTTTTGGATTATTTGTTATTTATTTTTATAATCCTTTTACAAGCCTTTTTATACTTGCTTTAAATGTTATAAATTTGTAAATGAGTCGTTGTTGGAATTTAAACCAAGAAGTGGACAAAAGTTTAGTACAGGTGAAGTAGAGTTCACATTGCCAAAAAAACATTAAGTGCACAGAAAACAAGTGCAGCATACAGGTACAGCATACGTGTACAGCAAAACAAGTGCAGAATACAGGCACATACAACATATTCAACACAAATCAGTACGCACAGATTCTGTGGACTAATACTTTTGTTTTAAATAATGGATTGATGTTTGGTTAAAACCCAAAGGACGAGATCCCAGAAGACTGGCGTCCTGTACCCTACAGCGGCCAGTAACGAAAAATACGTTAAGTCCTCTTTCGAACCTGATAGTCCATGGGGGCAGGTGATGTAGGGTTAACCTGTTTCAGTGACCTCGGCATATATAATGGATAGTGTGGTCAACACTATACCTAGCTGCCTTGTTAACGAACTTAAGCAGCCAGTGTTTACAAATTATAGTTTAGGTTAAAACCACAAGAGGCGAAAGGAGATTAGCATTCCATTAGCAATGAATGGCTTCTTGAACCGATTGCTAAGTAAAGGTTTAGTACAGTGGTTATTAACCTTTTTGAAGGTACCGAACCCCACCAGTTTCATATGAGCATTCACCGAACCCTTCTTAATAGTTCTATTGTAGGCATAGACAAAATCCGATTGTGACTCATGCGAGTCTGGTGTGTCTTGACCTCCGCAGAACCCCTGTGACTGACTCACCAAACCCTTGTGGTTCGAACCCAGGTTAAGAACCAGTGGCGTAGTAACAAGTCAAATGCCCATCAGAGGCGACACATACTAGCAGTAGGCAATAACAAGTTTATATCCTGTATCATCAAAAAAAAACCTCATCATATACTTTCTTTCTTCGTTCTTAATTGTAACGAGCCGACCCGCTGCGTATCATACGCCGCTATTTAGTTGTTTTATTTTCTACTTTTCATTCATTCATAATTTGTGAATTCGACAGTACCAATGCTGTGTGTCAACATGTTATAGCCATATTATAGGCCGTTGACTTACATGTAATATTGAATGGGATTTCCCCAAACACAATTAAGTATTACCTGTCAACATGTTATGCGACTATGTACTGTGTGATAAACAATAGAAGAGCGAGTATAACACCACAACATACAGACAAAATAGGCAGGTCTTTTACAGAGGCTGATTTGAAAGTACCTCGACCCTAACCGAAAGGCCTTAACTTTAACCTTGACTCTAAAATCCTGGCCTTATCACTAATCCAAGCGCCCTGCCTTAATCCCAGCCCTAACTGTTATAGCTACAGGTATCTCTATATAAGAAAAAAAATCGATACCTGTAAGTATTATCCTGTTGATGTTTTTACAAGAACCAGAGTTTCTTGCAGGCATCTCTTCATGAAGAAAGTCCATCGCCCCCCCCCCCCTATATACTTTTACCAGTTCGCCCCCCCCCCCCCCCCAGGAAATTAAGTCCCCCCCTCCGAAAATATCAAGCCGCCCCCCCCCCCCCCCACAGTAAAATTAAGTCCGCCCCTCCTCCCCAAAATATCAAGTGCTCCCCCCTCCCCACAGTAAAATTAAATCCGACCCCCCCCCCCACCCCCCAATATCAAGTCCCCCCCCCTCCTCCCCCGGGAAAAAATTCTGAAAGAAACACTGAGAAGAACCCGCTACCAACTATCACCGTTCTTAAAGTTGTGCCGGCTTACAATTAAAACAATGGACTAGATCTACATGACAGACAGTCAAGGCGAATCACCCAATCGGGGTGTCTTGACAAGCTACAGAAATAAAGTCCACCCCCCCCTGTCCCCCACCCGCATGTCACAGCAACTCCAACTTTAATGGCATTAAACGTTAATGTCCGGGCATGGGACAATGGCATGACGAATGGAGCAAAAAAAATGTCGATTTAATTACGGGGACCTGTCACGCGAGTCTTAGTGTGACAGTGTGATCCGGGCGTGACAGGAGCCCATCCACGGGCTGTCGCTGTGGACCCTGTCACCGATCAAACTTTGATTAGCAGGTGAGTACCGCCCGAGGGGGGAGGGGGGATGTCACGTGGGCTGTCACGACATGTGTCCACGTCTCTCACCCGCGACCGGTGAATTATTAAATCCTCATCTTCACCTGAGGACCACCTCCATGATCCTGTTTTAATTTACTCGGCGAAATCCCCCCTCCCCCCCCCCCCCAAATCACCCCTTTTCACGCCCATTTCTTGCATTTGTTTCTGTTTCATCATTCTTTTTTTTTTTTTTTTTTGCATTTGACGAATCGAAAATATTCATGTTATTTATCAGAGTTCAAATTGTGTATTCAAATGTATCGGTAATTCGGAAAAAGGTAAGTCCATTTTCTTTAACACTCTTCCTATTATTTTACTATTTTTGAGTGAATTAGCCGAAAGTTATTTTATGATAAATGACATTTGATTGATTCCCTTATTTTTCCACTCTAATTGATGCAGGAAGGCCATGTTGAATTTGTTGCAACTTTCAATACGACAATCCACCAATGTTTGTTACACAAAGACAATTTGATGATGTAGGCCTACTTTATGTTGGCGTAGCGAGGTCGGGCGTAGGTCACCCGGTGCGGCGCTTAATGGTATCAGCCCCCCCCCCCCCCCCCCCCCAGAGGCGTAGAGACCCTTTCCGGGGACAAACTTTCAAATTTTCGATTTGCAACCCCCCCCCCCTCAAATTTTCGATTTGCACGCACCCGTCGAACTTTCGATTTGCCCCCCCCCCCCCGTCAAGTTTTTCTCTAAATATTTTACTATTTTTTGCCTTGGTGTCACCCCCCTAAATGGTGTCACCCGTTCCGGCCGCACCCCCCCCCCCCCTCCTCTCTACGCATCTGTGCTATAAAGGTAAATCACCCTTGGCTACCCATATGGCAATAAAAATCCGTTTGCTAGGTCAGAGTCGTAGCGAGGGCGGGGCGGGGGTGCGGACCGCGCCGGGGGACACCCGACCTAGCGACGCCACTGAGCTAGATGACTGTTTAGCTTAGGTTTCAATGACAGTTGAAGATCGATCGTAGTTTTATCAACATTTTTCGAAAGTGGCTACGAAACGATTCTTGTCAGTGCAAATTTTTGTAAAGGGACAATACCCGATACATATACAATGAGAGAGAACAATTTTTGTAAGGGGACACTACTGAAACAGCTTTTGACATGGGACAAAACTATTTTTGTGACAATAGTGATAAATCTTTGTAAGGAGACATCACCAAAATAACGTTTTAAAGAGGAACGCAAGAATGGTATTTTTTTAAAGGGAGAGCACAACTTGTCACCAGACGGGCAGGGAAATAACTCAACGTCCACTGTTTAATGATACAAAAAAGAAGCCTCTAATCAAAAATGCATTGCTTGCATCATGCAAGGCACGAGAAGTCAAAGACATCCATCTTAAGTGCAAATATCAGTAATGTGATTCGCTGGTGCTGGGCAGGGGGGGGGGGTGCTTCAAGTCATTTCAATATTTGATTTGGTGCGACGTCATACTCGCACAGCACACTGGAGACATTACATAGGCAGTACAGAACTATGGGATAGAACACAGAACTTTGGGATAGAACTATGGGATAGAACTATGGGATAGAACTATGGGATAGAACTATGGGATAGAACATTCAACTATTGGATAGAACCTAGAAATATTGGATAGAACTATGGGAAGGAAAATTGAACTATGGAATAGAACACAGAACTATGGGATAGAACTACGAGATAGAACTATGGGATAGAACACATAACTATGGAATAGAACTACGAGATAGAACTATGGGATAGAACACATAACTATGGGATAGAACTACGAGATAGAACTATGGGATAGAACACACAACTATGGAATAAAACTACGAGATAGAACTATGGGATAGAACACATAACTATGGAATAAAACTACGAGATAGAACTATGGGATAGAACACATAACTATGGAATAGAACTACGAGATAGAACTATGGGATAGAAAATTGAATTATGGAATAGAACACAGAACTATGGGATAGAACACAGAACTATGTGATAGAACTATGGGATAGAATATTGACTATGAGATAGAACATTGAACTATGGGATAGAATTATGGGATAGAACTATGGGATAGAGCTATGGAATAGAACATAGAAGTATAAGATAGAACTAAGGGATAGAACATTGAACTATGGGCTACAACATGGGACCAAAGGGGGATAGAAGTATAATCAGATATAACACAGAAGTATGGGGTATAACATAAAACTATGCGATATAACATAGAACCATGAGATATAACTATGTGATCGAATGTAGAACTATGGGATATAACATAGAACTATGGAATAGAACATAGAATTATGGTGAGGACATAAAAATATCTACCACAAACACAAAAGCTGTAACAACCATACAATCTGTAACTAACAGTAGCCGTTAAATTATGTAAACATAAAAAAAATCACTCGGTGTATGGTAATTGGGGGTGCAATATTTGTTCGGTTTTTATATTTTAAACATATATGTACCTTAACAGTGAACAAATTATTATTGTATTCCGATGTTTAACATTACTTTAAATAGTAAAGGTTCAAAGTACAAAGAAAATTATTTGTTTTTAGTTGGATTTTGAGCCCGCTAATCGCAATGGGGGGGGGGGGGGGGGGGGGGGTGGGGGGTTCTGGCGGCATGGTACTTCGGGTACCTCATTACGCATTACGCGTTTTCCCAAATGTACTTAACAGATCAGTATGGGGGAGGGGGTTCGTCTTCATTCACTACTTTCCGGTCACTTTAGGTCTATTATCTTACCCAGCGTATACCTGTGTGACATGTCGCTCTACACAGTTATGGCCTGTCCCGTTCTGATGGTGGTGTGTGTGGGGGGGGGGGGGGGAAGGGGTGATAAACAACTCAGAGTGAACATAGCGTCAGTTTTTAGATGACTGTTCTAAACATACACATACAATTATACACAAATACTGATTCAGAAATAAATTAAGTTAGTGGTATTATGACAATAAAACTTTTTTTTAACAGAGGGGTTGATGGGGACCCCTAACTCTCCCCCTGCCTACGCCACTGCCTAAATCCCACCCCCCACCTCCACCTAAATTCTACCCCATAAAACCCTACCCCCACCCTAAAGCCCTGTCCACAAAAGCCATATCCCCTAACACAAAACCCTTTAAAACCCTACTCACCCACCCCAAAAAAAACAAACCCCTTTCAAAAACTTCTATGTTCCCGATGACGTATTCCATCCCAGCTTTCACCCCCACCTGTGTTTTTCGCATTGTTATGTCTTGCTCTTTGAGTCACGCCCCATACAAAAAGTCGTGCGCTAAAATTTTACAACAGGTGTGTCGTTATGACATGGCCACGTTGGCTAAACAAAGAAAAACACAATGGAAACATCATACTTCAAAAAAGAATAAACTTTTTTTTTAAATCTGGCCATCATTAATTTGTTTACCTTGTCGGTCTATTAGAAACTTTTTCTTTTCTTTTTTTCACCTTTCGCAGGTAATTTCTTATTGACATTGTTTCGTTACCTAAACAAAGATCATTAGTTTTTATCCTTACCCAAACGTCATCTGCTGACGGACATGCGCAGATTATTGCCGTTTGTCAGCTTCAAAGAGTTAATTGGTTGCAGAAAGAAAAAAAACGACAAATAAATTGCATGGCACCGCAATACCTTCAGTAAGATGAGTTGCTTGTGTCCACAGATTGAATATCGGTGTATGGTTATGCGATATTTTTAATATATAAACATATATGTATATATCTATACATACCAATTAAGGAATACAGAACTTAAGTCTAATCTACCTCTGCCTAAAATCTAAGAAAAAAAAAATGTAGGCCCATGTAATCGGTTAGTGGAGTAGACAGAAGTTTTAGAGTATTAGAGGGTTTAGACCTCCCCCCCCTCCTTTATATAGACTTATATATCGATTCCGAAAAATTAATTTGTCACACGTTATGTTGTAACTTTTGGCGACAGTGCGTTCATATCGCTTTAATTTATGTTATCAAATCAACAATTTTTCGTTGCTAAAATCTTTTTTTTCTCTTTGTTTCCTCCGATAACGTTTACCTTATTCGCCTTTTCTTTCAGGCATCTCTTTTATGAGAACAAACTAAAATGTATTATTTAATGATATCGTCCGAAAATGTTTTCTGAAACGTATCTCTTTGTAGTTTCTGTAACATTTATATTCTTGTTGTAGGTTATATAACTTTGATATTCCCCCCCCCCCCTGTGGTTTCTATAACTTTGAAATTCGCGTTATACTTTCTATAACTTTGAAATTCTCGTTATACTTTCTATAACTTTGAAATTCTCGTTATACTTTCTATAACTTTGAAATTCTCGTTATACTTTCTATACTTTCTCTAATTTTAAAATTCTCCCCTGTGGTTTCTATAACTTTAAAATTCTCCCCTGTGGTTTCTATAACTTTAACATTTCTCTCTGTTCTTTCTATAACTTTGAAATTCTCGTTATGCTTTCTATACTTTCTATAACTTTGAAATTCTCGTTATACTTTCTATACTTTCTATAACTTTGAAATTCTCCCCTGTGGTTTCTATAACTTTGAAATTCTCCCCTGTGGTTTTTATAACTTTGAAATTCTCCCCTGTGGTTTCTATAACTTTGAAATTCTCCCCTGTGGTTTCTATAACTTTGAAATTCTCCCCTGTGGTTTCTATAACTTTGAAATTCTCCCCTGTGGTTTCTATAACTTTGAAATTCTCCCCTGTGGTTTCTATAACTTTAAAATTCTCCCCTGTGGTTTCTATAACTTTGAAATTCTCCCCTGTGGTTTCTATAACTTTGAAATTCTCCCCTGTGGTTTCTATAACTTTGAAATTCTCCCCTGTGGTTTCTATAACTTTGAAATTCTCCCCTGTGGTTTCTATAACTTTGAAATTCTCCCCTGTGGTTTCTATAACTTTGAAATTCTCCCCTGTGGTTTCTATAACTTTGAAATTCTCCCCTGTGGTTTCTATAACTTTGAAATTCTCCCCTGTGGTTTCTATAACTTTGAAATTCTCCCCTGTGGTTTCTATAACTTTGAAATTCTCCCCGCGGATGCCCCCGATGGCTGTGGGTGCACACACGGGCGTCAGGGGGCGAAAGCTGGGGGTAAGATAATTAGTTCAGTCTCTGATTACCTGCCCGCGTTTATGGCCAAATGCCTCACGTACAATTACCTTTGATGCCTAACACATGCCATCTTGCTCTACTGTTTGCCTGATTTGTTGTTTAAATAACCATAAACCCCATCCCAAGCAAACTAGAAAAGAAAAAAAAAATATACTTCGCAATGCTGGTTTGTCAGAGACAATGAAATTGGCTGGAGCTAAGATTCTAGAATTTAAAACCACATCCCCCCTCCTCCCTTAGTTAACTCCCCTTGGGTTTCGTGGAGGGGTCAGGAAGGAGGGCAGGGGGACGCAACCAGGCATGTACATCTTCTGTAAGCGACTTCCGGTTTTTTGATAGGGCAGATAAGACAGGGGAGTGAGCACACGAGAGGCCGCACGTGTAGACCTGACGGCCGCAGGTGGGTCGTTTAAAGCTCTGGGACTCGAGGGTCGTGCAGGATGGGCTGTGTGCGTGTCTAGGTTGGTCTAGGTTGGTCTATGTGCGGGTCTAGGTTGGTCTATGTTGGTCTAGGTTGGTCTAGGGTGGTCTAGGTTGGTCTATGTGCGTGTCTAGGTTGGTCTATGTTGGTCTAGGTTGGTCTAGGGTGGTCTAGGTTGGTCTATGTGCGTGTCTAGGTTGGTCTGTGTGCGTGTCTAGGTTGGTCTGTGTGTGTCTAGGTTGGTCTATGTGTGTGTCTAGGTTGATCTGTGTGTGTTTAGGTATGTCTGTGTGTGTGTCTAGGTTGGTCTATGTGTGTCTCTAGGTTGGTCTGTGTGCGTGTCTAGGTTGGTCTGTGTTCGTCTAGATTGGTCTGTGTGTGTGTCTATGTTGGTCTGTGTGCGTGTCTAGGTTGGTCTATGTGCGTGTCTAGGTTGGTCTATGTGCGTGTCTATGTGCGTGACTAGGTTAGTCTATGTGTGTGTCTAGGTTGGTCTTGGTTGGTCTTGGTTGGTCTATGTGCGTGTCTATGTTGGTTTAGGTTGGTTTATGTGCGTGTCTATGTTCGTGTCTATGTAAGTCTATGTGTGTGTCTAGCTGATCTATGTGCGTATCTAGTTTGGTCTGTGTTCGTGTCTAGGTTAGTCTGTGTGCGTGTCTAGGTTGATCTATGTTTTTCTAGGTTGGTTTATGTGCGTGTCTATGTGCGTGTCTAGATTGGTCTATGTGCGTGTCTAGGTTGATCTGTGTGCTTGTCTAGGTTGATCTATGTTTTTCTAGGTTGGTTAATGTGCGTGTCTATGTGCGTGTCTAGATTGGTCTATGTGCGTGTCTAGGTTGGTCTATGTGGTGGTCTATGTTGGTCAAATTGCGTGTCTATTTTGGTCTATGTGATGGTCTATGTGCGTGTCTACGTTGGTACATGTGCGTGTCTTTGTTTGTCTATGTAGGTTTAATTGCGTCTGTGATGGTCTATGTGTGTTTCTAGGTTGGTCTATGTGGTGGCTTATGATGGTCTATGTTGGTCTAGGTCTATGTGATGGTCTATGTAGGTCGGTCTATGTAAATATGAAAACGCTGGTCCATTCTGATCCAGATTCTCTCCAACCTTGTGCTAATAAAAAATAATAATAACAATACGAGTATTGTTGTGTGTACATCAGACAAATATTTTATCAATGTTGCTATTTAAAAACGTACCACAAACTCCAACAACAAAAAATATATAAAGAAAACAAATCAATGACCAGTTATATCAAATTAAAATAGCATTTTCCTAAAACACAAATTGAAAAATAAATAATTCTAATTAAAGTTTGGCTTGGGGCACTTCCTGTTTTAAAGTTTCCAGGAAATAATGAAACCAAAACAACTGCTACGTCACATTAACAACTTCCGGAAGGTCATCGAAAATTACGTTATCCCATCCCTTGTTTGTCTCGCGTTTTTTTTTTCAATCAACAAGCCTCCGTGGCCTGCCTTATTAAAATTAAAACAACAATCATATACGATTTGCATCGAGAAATGGGACCCTAACTAAACACAACAGCGGACACATCAGAAGAGGAAAAAGTAAAAGACTGTCAAAATTAAGCTCTCATTAATTTTACCTTCCGAGAATCAAACTGTGTTTAATCGTAGAGCCAAGCCAAACTTTACAATGCTTGCGGTAGGGGTGGTTGGGTATGGGGTATGTGGGCGCGGTAGGGTGTCACTATAAACATTTATAGATGTCTTTTTTATATAACACATCATTAATATCATTATTTTCAATAAATCTTTTAATTATTAAAAAAAAACTGTCTTAATATATTTCGCAGAAGAAAGCCTTATTTATTTTAAGAAATATTATCGCAGTTACACAAAATTATTTATTTATTTATTATCATGGATTGTGAATCACATAAATGGTTTAAAGTCTCTAAAGATCCTACTGATTGTTTATTCTTTTTTTTTTATTCTTAATTTTTTTTAAGGAAAAAAAAATGCCACATGTCTCATTTCACGAGGACCCCCGCCACACACACACGGAATTCAAAATCGGTCATTTTTTTGGTCAATCTCAAACCTTCAGGCTAAAATGAACCAGAACTCAAAGTAGTTAATTCTTTTCAAAAACTTCAATGATTAAAAAATGTTCGAATAAAAGTATGTTGATGTTCTTTTAAAAATAAAAAAAAAAAACCTCAAGTGCACTGTTTTACTTTGATGTGTAGAGATTATTTATGAATTATACGTCACTTATAATTGGTCCCTTACCTCACCTGCTTATACATGTCACCCATAGGATTTATTTATTTTTTTGAGGGGGGGGGGGGGGGGGGTCACAGAAGATTAAAAGTTGAGACTTAAATTATACTTAATGTTACTTTTTCACAGGGCTAAAGATAAAAAAAAAATAACGTGTCCTGTGGGCAGAGGTAGCCGGGACGTAAATATTGCCCCGACGCGCGCGTGTGTGCTCACACGTGACTTTGAGTTACCCGAGATAATGATTAACGACTCACCACCGCGCCTAGTTGATGCTCTGAGACAGAAGATAAAAAAAACGGCTTCTGGAAATTAGTTTACTTACAAGAAGAGAGGGAGGGGGGAGGGGGACGACCAAATGTGTCGTATGATGTTTGGCTTAGAACTTTTTCGTGCATTCACCGCGGGTCAGAGCAGGTTCGGGCTGAATAAAAAAAAAAGAAGGGGAGAGCATCGAGCGAGCAGCGAGGTGAACACAGGACATTGAGAGTTGCGGTATGTCAAGACACACCAAGGGCCGATAACTGATGAGGCCAAGTGACTACACTGATAACAGAATAGATCGGCCGAAGGGAGACAATGTTGAAAGTAGCGAAGAGGGGGAAGGGGAGGGAATCAACTGATAGGCATGAGCACGAGCAAAGCCATTGAAGAGCAGACGTTAGGTGACGGCTAAGAATAACATACGCCATTTTTTTTGTGTTTCACTTTGTGGTTTTCTTATATAAAATGGCGAACATCTGTTTTGGTTTGTCGAATGCCATTACCTTCATTTACCCCTCCCCTTCCCACACCCACCCTTTCTCACTCACACACACACACACCACCCCCACGCACTTGTGACAATACCAGCCCTAAGGTGTTATCGTAGGAGTAGTCAGGGAGGATTAGGTGGGGGAGGGGGGTGAAGGAAGGGTCAGAACCAAATTTACTTTAATAAACAGCTATGGACATACTATGCTTGTGTCTTCAAATGCTCACAGTTTCAAAATTGTAAGTTAAATTTAAGGGCAATTATTAGTTTTCAAATCATTATAGAATTTGTATAAACCTGTATGAATATCAGCACAAACAGATATTCAAAAGCATCACATACAGATGTAAAAAATATATCACACACAATCTGATATATAATTATTGCACAAATCAGGTATATAACTATCACATAAATATGTATACAAATATCACACACAAATTAGGTATACAATTATCACAAACAGGTATACAAATATCACACACAAATTAGGTATATAATTATCACAAAAAGGTATACAAATATCACAAACAGGTATACAAATATCACACACAAATTAGGTATACAATTATCACACACAAATTAGGTATACAAATATCACACACAAATTAGGTATACAATTATCACAAACAGGTATAAACATATCACATATACAAACATCCAACAAAAAAGAATACAAATTATCCTAAACAGGTACGTATTTATCTTACACACAAACTAGAATCCAAACATCTCCCAAACAGGTATACAAATGTCCCACACAGAACTATACAATGTCATTCTTCAAACACAAAGTAATGACGACTTGAGACCCAACTACTGCAATAGTTAACAATACTTTAATTCATCAATCATAAGTATAAACAAGAAGATCAATACAAGCCAGATTTCAGCCACACACGATTCCAAACTGATACAAACTGAAACATCCTTCTTGGCATGCTGCGCCAACTCAAAGAATAAACAACATCATTTTTTAGCTTTTTACACAGTAAATAACAACATAATAGCATTTTAGTTAGCAAATTGTAGTGCATACAAAACAGTTTAGCATTAAAAATTAAATTTATATAGAAAATAAGCATTTCTTAATGTTAATTTATGATAATTAATGACAAACCTGTACAGACTTTATATTTCTGCTAAATTAAAATGTGAATAATTTTAATTCAAAGTTGGACTAAATTTTAATTTTTTATCAACAACAAAAAGAATAGTATTACATTTTTTCTTTAATACAAGTTATTGTAACATACAAAAGTCTATTTAGCAGAAAATAAAATGTTGGCCAGCAAAGAACAAGAAATCCTGTGTAACCAAGGTGAAGGGAAGTAATACAAATTCAAGGGAGGTAAATAAATATACCACAAGTAAAATGGCTTAGCATCCAGGAAATTATTTTTAAACAGCTATAGACTGTTCAATATGTATTTTATCTAAAAAAGAATTTATAAATAGCTGATACTTTAGCTAGTTTTAACAATTAATATTTACAGAGAAACTCAAAACTAGGCCAGGCACATTGACAAAAAAAAAAATTGTTAAATTTAAAAATGTTATAAAAACTGAACAATAAAATTGATGAAACAAAACTAAATGAATACCATTGTTAACCTTTGAACTTTGTACACTATAATACAGTCTAGAACAAGATTTGGTCACTATGACTCTGTTTACTTCTCACTGATTGGATGTGACCACTAGCCATAGAAAATAAATAACCAATCAATAAGCTGAGGCCCTGTAGTGAAACATAGAAGCAGGTTTTAACAATAACTGACTCAAGTTAATAAATATTTTTTTTAAGTAGCTCGTTAATATAATTACACATTTTAAAATAATAAGGGCATACATTTTTTTTACACCTTGTTTTCATAATCCTTAATCTCAAAAAACAACTTTCTGAAAGTTCAAACATAAAAAATGTAAACATAATAGTTACAAACGGATGAAAAAAAAAAAAGAACGGTGTAGCTATTAATAGTAAAACACTGTAAGCCAAAAACTATAAACATGACCATTTTATGAATTACAATAATATAGAAATGCAAACTATATTAATGACCATTTTATGAATTACAATAATATAGAAATGCAAACTATATTAATGACCATTTTATGAATTACAATAATATAGAAATGCAAACTATATTAATGACCATTTTATGAATTACAATAATATAGAAATGCAAACTATATTAATGACCATTTTATGAATTACAATAATATAGAAATGCAAACTATATTAATGACCATTTTATGAATTACAATAATATAGAAATGCAAACTATATTAATGACCATTTTATGAATTACAATAATATAGAAATGCAAACTAAATAAATGACCATTTAATTAATTAAAAAAACATAACATTGCAAATTATAAATAGGATGAAAGGAAGCTGACACCAGACACAAACTGGCCAGATTTTAATGCCACTAAAAATAATCAGAACATATTGGTATTTATTGGATGACTAGTAAACAATATTCTTTAATTAAGCAGAAAATAATCAGACACTGCCGTATAAATTTCATTTCTTAAGCAAATAATAATCAGATACTGAAAGTTTAAAAGAATATCATTTTTTAAGCAGAAAATAATTAGACCCTATACATATTTCCAAAGCTCGATATCCAACAATTCTTTCAACATGAAAAAGTTGTATTCACAGATACCATCAACAATGTGATTAGTATCACCATTTAAAGGGTGATGAGTCACCATCAAAAGGGTGACAAGTCACCAATGTAACCAGCAATCAAAAGGGTGACCAGTCACCGCCAACGGTGTGACCCATGTCACCATCAAAAGGGTGACAAGTCACCAATGTGACCAGCCATCAAAAAGGTGACCATCACCATCAACAGTGTGACTGGCTCAGCAGGGTACACTAAAACTGCCCACTGACTAATTAATTAATTGTAATTAATTGTAATGTGTATTGCTTTTGTTGCATAATATCTCAATAAATTATGATCAGATAACCACCATAACACTTCTAACAAGGGAGGCCACTAGCAGCTGTCAACATTTGCTTGAAACAACAACAAAAATACACCACTGCTAAGTCAGGGAACAGGTGGGGATAGAAGAAATAATAATAAATTAAAAGGAATTTTTCAATGTGGCATAAATAAGTTATTGTTATGAAAAAAGACTTCGAGTGTTAAAGCAGTTTCCTTTACATAAGAGTTTGGAATTTAATTCCTATTCACACATTTAAACATCACAAGAACGCATTTAAAAATAAATATGAAAAGAGCAGTATTGATCCTAAACAATTTAACAGAGTTAAATAAAAACATGAATTAAACAAATAGAAAATATTGGTTACATAAAATTGACATCAAAACTTAAAGCCTGAAAACAAAAATTGACATTGAACGCACAAATTACAAAAAAAAATTTTATGCCGCACTTGACAACTTCAAATGCTGCATGAACTATGTTAATTTTCTATTTCAGAAACGCACAATGTCTTGTCCTGCTGGGGAAAAAAAACTAATACTGAAGTGGTATGGGGCTTGCCTCCTCACCCCTAAGTTTGTAAGAGCTTATCCAGCTAGTATCCACACACATCCAGTCCCACCGTACTAAACTAAACATCCACAGTCATTCACTAAATTCCTGCAACTACAATACAGCAATAAATTAGAAGCCACAAGCTGAACATCCCACGTAAAATAAATGTCAACACATGATTTAGAGAGCCGATGACATCACAGACCTAAAATTTAGCAAACAACATTCAGTTTTTTCTGTAAATTAGATCAACATAAACCTCAAAAATTAGCAAACGACATTCCGTTTTTTTCTGTAAATTAAATCAACAGAGACCTAAAAATTTAGCAAACGACATTCCATTTTTTCTGTAAATTGAATCAACAACTTGGCTAATGACACCAAAATAGATCACAGACACTGTAAATAGTTTTCTCCATTTAAACAGTTCATGCCATATATTTTATACCTCAAGCGTATGTCAATGTATTTTTTTTTTAAACTTTCAAAAATTCTACAAGAATTGTTAAAAACTTGATGTCCTTGAGGGCAGATGCAGCAGTGTTTACTTGATTCAGTAGCCTAGGTTGTAGTTAGTTAGTTAGACTGACATCAGCACACTAGGAGAGCTGATACAATACACAACACTTCATCCCAATCTTGTTTTCAGGTTAGCAAGAACATATTTAGCAGTGGTACAAAGAGAGGAATAGGCATTTCATTCATCTGTGTGTTGAGGGGATGGGATAATCATTTTAATATGAGTTTAATGGTAATAATTTTATAAATGCGTTGTATGAACACTATTTAGCATTTTTTTACTGAACATCAAGCAGGTTAATCTATCAGTCTAAAGTACTATAACTTCCATTTAATTCTATGTCTATCAAAGATGTGGATACTTTCTTTTTTCATTGATTAACTTGTATCTACTGTTTACATTTTAAATTGAACTAAAACAGTACAATAAGGCAGTGTAATCTTAAAATCCAAGAAGTATAAATGATCACTTAACAAAAACAACAGCACTTCACAATGTCAACAACTAAAATGTTCTAAAGTGAAGTCATCATGTAATACAAATACATGAAAAAGGCTATTTTAAAGATAGCCCAAAGAAAAATGGCAAGAAATGCCATTTTGGCTTGAAGATATCTGTCAGAAGTTTGATTGAAAACACACTATAAATTGTCAGAAATGTATAGGGAGTTTTGGGAGAGAAAGTTTAATTTAATGTCGTGATTTGTTTTATTTTGAACCAGCTTAATTTTTTTTTGAGATTGCATTTGGATGTGTTTTATTTGAAGCACTTTTAAACTAAAGTTATCATGTATTTTGATAAACTTTCTTTTTAAGGATCTGTAGTTTTTTTGTTGTTTTTTTTTAAAACTACCTTCCAAACAGTAACACGAGTTTTTTAGTTGAAACATTAAATCCATTATAACAATAACAAAAAGGTCTCAACTTTAGTATAGATTGCAGTCAATACAGGATACATTCGAGGGCTGGTGTTAACAGCTCGATTTATTTCATCTGCAACTAAGCTGGAAAGGTAGAAAACTATACTTTGAAAGGGGAGAAAACTATTAACTTTAAGGGGAGAAAACTACAGGCTAAGTAGGTGTAAAAACACTAAACTTTAAAAGGAGAGAATAATATGAGTTGTGGCTGTAAAAAAAAAAAAACTAATTTGAAACAGGGGAGAAAACTATGAGTAGTAACAAGGGAGAAAACTTCAAGTCACCAGGCTGATCAACACTGAAGGTGGTTAGACCAAAGTATCACAGAAAAAAAGTTATATAAGAAACCCCCTCAGCTTGTACCACAGTCAATAAGAACATCAACATGAAATACATAACACACAGAAGAGCATACAACTTTGGAATGGTTTACTTCCCAGTCTCATGGACTCATGAGCTCCAGGGAGATAAGCAAGAATAAAATATTCTCTCCCTTGAAGGAGATGAACTGACTGAATATACAACTGAATACATGACTATTTTGACATGGCTTTGAATTGGTGCTTTGAAAATAATGAACAAAACCCTTTACAGTAGTATATTTGATCTGTCAAGTAAGTTAAATCTTTTCAAACAAATACAATAGTTGTAATAGGGGATCTGTTTATATTTGTAATGAAAAAAAAAATTAATGAAATTTTAACCCCACGTTAAAATCTAGCTATGATTGGCATTTAATGAGATGGTTAAGCTGTAAGGTGAAAAAGCTACAGCAACACTTTCTAATACTGTGGGTCATGGTACACAAATCAGTGAAGAACCCGTTACATCAATTACATTTACTGCTAGAAAATTACAACAGCTGAGTCAGCTTACTTCAAGCCTTGTTCAATTAAACTATTTTTTTTTAACTGTTGTTGAAGGTATTCAGTTCAATACTTATGTGACCATCAGCAGTGGTAAATTAAGAGTCGGGCTGACTGGGATACAGAGAGCAGACCCCAGTTTTTTACGATCCTCAAATTTTCTGCATATTAAATTATTTAACTTATATTTAATCTTAAAAAAACCAGTATGTATCAGTCCAAGGGCCCCATAGAGAAAAAAAATTCAGCAATGGGCACCTTGATTTCGGCAGAATCTACCTCTGATTGTCTAAATTTTTCCACAGCTCACTACAATATTATAACATCCTGTACTGTTGTAATACGCCTTGTTATTTACCCCGGCAAAACAAAAATATATTTACACTTGTAATCTCATTCAGTTGGACGATGCAGTAACAGTACACTGCGGTAAAGTGTGCAGCTGTAAACAGACTGAGATGACCAGGACAGGATATGAAGAAATTTGTTAACGACGCAGCCTAAGCGAGGGCCTAAGGTCATACCATAATCTCATCATCGTCTGTGCTGTTCAAGCCTGGGACCGTGACGTAGCTTGATTCAACAGTCATTGTGTTTGAATACGGGGAGGATTTGATTCCACCCGTTGGAGGTTTTATACTGATGGTGGGGATGGGTTCGGGCAGGCAGGCCTCGCTGGTGTCCTCAAATATGTCCGAGTGGGACTTGTGGAAGGCCAGCACTTTCTTGGCGTAACGTTTGGGCAGCTTTCTACTATGAGGAACAGGCGTACGATGTTTCGTTATATGAGGAAGCGATGGTCGAACAACTGTAAAAAAAAAAAGAAAAATGGGAATAAAATTTCTTGATAATTAGGATCTCGTATTACAATAAAACAAAGGCAATTAATTAATTCCAAGTCATTGCTTAGTAAGAATAAAGCGATTTAGAACTGATATTTGCAAAAGTATTATTTTTCTGCAAGATATTTTTACATTATATTTAATAAAACAGATGGGTTTTTTTTTTAAGTAAACGGAGATAAAACTATCAAAAAGTACATAAAACACAGAGATAAAGAATTTAAATGATGACTTTTTAAATTAAAAAAAAATTTCTATCGACTTCTGCTTTTAACTTAACGGTAGTCGCTAGCATTTATAATGTACAGCCCAGCATTTATAATGTACAGCCCAGCATTTATAATGTACAGCCCAGCATTTATAATGTACAGCCCAGCATTTATAATGTACAGCCCAGTATTTATAATGTACAGCCCAGCATTTATAATGTACAGCCCAGCATTTATAATGTACAGCCCAGCATTTATAATGTACAGCCCAGCATTTATAATGTACAGCCCAGCATTTATAATGTACAGCCCAGCATTTATAATGTACAGCCCAGCATTTATAATGTACAGCCCAGCATTTATAATGTACAGCCCAGCATTTATAATGTACAGCCCAGCATTTATAATGTACAGCCCAGCATTTATAATTTACAGCCCAGCATTTATAATGTACAGCCCAGCATGTATAATTTACAGCCCAGCATTTATAATTTACAGCCCAGCATTTATAATGTACAGCCCAGCATTTATAATTTACAGCCCAGCATTTATAATTTACAGCCCAGCATTTATAATTTACAGCCCAGCATTTATAATTTACAGCCCAGTATTTATAATTTACAGTCCAGCATTTATAATTTACAGTCCAGCATTTATAATTTACAGCCCAGCATTTATAATGTACAGCCCAGCATTTATAATTTACAGTCCAGCATTTATAATGTACAGCCCAGCATTTATAATGTACAGCCCAGCATTTATAATTTACAGCCCAGCATTTATAATTTACAGCCCAGCATTTATAATTTACAGCCCAGCATTTATAATGTACAGCCCAGCATTTATAATGTACAGCCCAGCATTTATAATGTACAGCCCAGCATTTATAATGTACAGCCCAGCATTTATAATGTACAGCCCAGCATTTATAATTTACAGCCCAGCATTTATAATGTACAGCCCAGCATTTATAATGTACAGCCCAGCATTTATAATGTACAGCCCAGCATTTATAATGTACAGCCCAGCATTTATAATGTACAGCCCAGCATTTATAATGTACAGCCCAGCATTTATAATGTACAGCCCAGCATTTATAATGTACAGCCCAGCATTTATAATGTACAGCCCAGCATTTATAATGTACAGCCCAGCATTTATAATGTACAGCCCAGCATTTATAATGTACAGCCCAGCATTTATAATGTACAGCCCAGCATTTATAATGTACAGCCCAGCATTTATAATGTACAGCCCAGCATTTATAATGTACAGCCCAGCATTTATAATTTACAGCCCAGCATTTATAATTTACAGCCCAGCATTTATAATTTACAGCCCAGCATTTATAATGTACAGCCCAGCATTTATAATTTACAGCCCAGCATTTATAATTTACATTTAGCATTTAGCTTCATACAACTGTTTTAGTACAGCAGACTGCACAAAGCGCATTGAAGTGAAAAAAAAGGAGGAAAACATAATTTCCTGCATCTCCCCTACATCTGGATAAAATAAGGACATGGCTAATGCAGGTGTTGGGGGGGGGGGGAGAGGGGAGAATCAAGGCCTGCAGACCCACTAATTACCCACGTTTTGACATTCATTAGCCCATGTTTTCTTCACACCAACCTTGCATGGGCCAACAAGCCTTCCTCTCCTTTAAACAACTCTATCTACCCTATTGAGAACCAGCTATCCTCCCTTCTCTACAACCTGCCCTCTCTTAAGCCAGTTGTGTTTTAAGTAAATAGAACAAATCAGTTAAAAGATTTTAAAACAGTAGGGGGAAAAAAAAGCTATTTTTCTTTGGAAAATAAAAACTACCAGATGCCCTCAATTTATCCCTTATTTCAAAAAGCCTAGAACACAAAATTTCAGACCCTAAAGGATGGTTAAGGTGTAACAAAAACCAATAAGACACCTGTAAGTTTCTAGATATTCACACAAAAATTATTCAATATCTACTTAAGTCAAACTTGTTTCTAAAATGTATTCTCTTATAAAAATATCGACACTGTATGAATAGAAAAAATCAACTGCAAAATGTAGAATTATAAGTCCTCTGCTATGACTTTTAAGATATGGATGGAATACAATTCTATATACAATTCTATATATAGTTTAAAGGACCACAGGCTAAAGCTATTATTACAGATGTAAATTTAAGTTTATTGATCTTCTGATTAATAACCTTTGAGTGTTAAAAAGGGGAAGCAATTTAGATGTTAGTATAGTAATTTAAAAAACGAGCTCAAAAAATAAAAAATAAACTTAGTGTATTTTTTTTTTAATTTGTAATTCTTTAGCCTAGATCTATTCGGTTTTCAAAACCATCAAATTAAAGTTTAATTAAGAAGTAAATGAACAAAATAATATTTCTAGAATATTTTATTACATGCCAACATGTAGAGGGGGTGTAAATGATAATAAATTAAAAAACATTTCAATTCAGTGTTTAAAAAACGCAACAAACATTCTTAAATAGAACTTTGTAATCGTGTAAAACAAAAACTATACAGAAACAGACCATTGGAAACCATCACTATACAAGACGACATAAAGGATGATTAGATGATAAATACATTAAAACTACACAAATATAACTCGTAACCTGACTGGCCATACTCTTGTACAACTGGTATAACAAATAATAATGTCTCCACCCTGGGGAGTTAGGACTAGGATTAGGGCTAGTGTGAATATGAGGGTTAGGCTGGGGGCTACAGATAAGGGTGAAATTTGGGTTAAGGACTAGGGTTAGATTTAGGATCATGGGTTGGGACTAGGGTTGGGTTTTGTGGGTTGAGGTATTGCTACCTTGCTATACCAGCTGTACAAATGTATAGGTATAGCTATTAAATAAGTACCACTGGCTGTCAGTTGATCAACTTCAAGTTATCAACATACATGTTACAACTCTACTAACTGGATAGGTTGGATGGGAAAAAAATAAGAGGCTGAAATAGGTTATTGATCTACGATACCTAGTATACGATATAGTGTACGGATTATTAGACTTCTAATAAAGCATGGTACACATAATAGGTGTTATTGTGTAACTATGAAACATCAGTTCATC
Organism: Physella acuta; assembly: GCF_028476545.2. NCBI lineage: Eukaryota > Metazoa > Mollusca > Gastropoda > Physidae > Physella > Physella acuta. The sequence goes on from NW_026733079.1 coordinate 110,663, forward strand.
ACTTCTTACACGACCCTGTTTTAATAGTAACGATCTATCCATATAGCCATATACTGAGCATTAAGTTACAATTAACCTAACGATTCACCAAATTAGCCAAAAAAAATGTGTTACATACACTGTTAAGTTAAGCAGCTACTGATAATGAAACATGTTAAGCTGACTAGAATGGTGGAGGGTAGGGCGGTGGAAGAACTAGATGTTTACCCTAAGCACTACACATCAGACCAGATCCATAATAGTAGATGCCATACCAATAACCACTATCTTCTCCAAATATTCATAACATCTATAAAAAAAATCTTTTCTAAAAAAAAAAAAATTTACTTCCCAAAAAAAAATACAAGTTAGATTTTGAGTTAGTTCTAGGGCTAGGATTAAGCCTGGCTGATGTAAGAGTTAAGGCTACAGTTACTTGCAATGCTAATTCAACATATTGATTTAAATTTAAGCCATTTGATAGGAGTGAAGTATTAAGTGTTAATGTATGTGGTCAGCATCATTACACTTTTCACATGTACTGGCAACAATCTCCACTGACCACCTACGAATTAAAATTACATAAAAACCACTAGCTCTAAAGTTACGTCCCTTTTTCTGAAGCCTTCACTACTCTTGAATGACATGGGAGATAATTTGAATATCGGTGATCTAACCTTCCATCTCTCCACAGCCCTCTCACCATATCTATTACAAGCACCAGCCCATTGGAACATATTAATTAAATATTAATTAGTACACATTCAGTACATCATCTATATGGATAGTCCTTTCCTTGTTACAAATTAATAACTCGAAATTTTAAAAATATTTATAGTCATCTAAAAGGAGTTTATAAATGGAGCTTGAACTTTGTGTTTAGAATTCTAAATTTTGCTTGTTACAAATCACAAATAAAAACTAGTTTACTTAAATATAAACTTTGTTAAGTAGCATTTAGTTAATTAAGAAGAACATGATAGTTCAATATCTAAAATAAACAGCTTCTATTTAAAAAGAAGGGTAAAAAAAAAACATTGGTATCCAGTTAAATTTCAGCATTAAGTAGATAAAAATGTGTCAGTAATTTTTGACCATATGCAACAAACACAAAGCCCTTTCATATAAACATGTATTGAACTTGTAAAAAAAAAAAAAAATAAGCCTTGAGTGTAAATGAGAAACATTTGAGGTTTCAATTACCTTTCCTGTAGATAAGCTAAAGAAAAGGAAAATGATCATTAATGATGAGACCTTCTAGAATAGATCAATGGGATGTCTGGTGATTCAATGCTTTCACATCTTCATGGTGATTTCAGTGAGAGATATCTTAAGTCTTATCATGAGGACACAGATATTCATCATAACTATCAATGGCTTAATATTTAATATCATGGGGGGAAAAATTGATTTTTCTATATATATAGTTTATATAAAAAAATTTAGGTTAATTATAAATAATTTTTTAAAAACAGAAAACTTTATGTAAAAATGAGTTGTTTTTTTTAAATGAGTCAATAAAAAAAGAAGTGACAGTTTGAATGATTATAGTAATATCAACACAAGAAGTCAACAATAAATTAAAAGGAGCGGAGATAATGCAACCATAAAACAAAAACAAAAAATTACAAAAAATTGTTTTATAACCATCAAGCACACACATATGGTTAGCTAATTTTCAAATTTAGGCTTCTAAATAATAATAATAAATTTTAAAAAAAAATAACTGAAATAAAAAGGTTAGCAATAATGTGTGTCAAATTGTAAAGATACAACAAGGCAGTAGCCATAGACACAAGTTACAACCACCCCTGAGATGTAATGGTATTTCATACGTGCCAGTTTGCTTAAACAGCCCTCTCCTAACCCCATACGTACAGGCATAGCAGGCCTAAATGACGTACAATCAGCGACCACCTGTCACAGCTACAAGAACTGGCATAGGAGTTAGCGTCACGCAACAACACAGATGAGGAAAGCGATCGAGCCTTACCAGGGAGGTCAAAGTTGACAGCGTACTCCTCGTTCATCTTGTCGCTGTCGGCGTCCACCTCGTCACCTGACAGGACATCCTCGTCACTGCTGGCCTGTCTGGTCTCCAGCATTGGCAGCTTGTATGTCAGCTTGTCCCTGGGGATGGACATACATCACAATATAGTCAGTCACTTCACAATACAAGCCTTATATTATAGTCTACCTAACTCAACACTGTAGACTTTATTGTAAAGTACATGGTGATGGACATACATCACAATATAGTCGGTTACTTCACAATACAAGCCTTATATTATAGTCTACAATAAAGTCTACAGTGTTGAGTAAGGTTAGTACCTGGTGATGGACATACTTCACAATATAGTCGGTCAATTCACAATACAAGCCTTATATTATAGTCTACCTTACTCAACACTGTAGACTTTATTGTAAAGTACATGGTGATGGACTTACTTCACAATATAGTCAGTTACTTCACAATACAAGCCTTATATTATAGTCTACCTTACTCAATACTGTAGACTTTATTGTTAAGTAGTTCACTTTTTAATTTTTAACATAGAAGAACAGCCCATAGAAGAAAATGGTAAGAGGCTAATCCTCATTGGTAAAATAATAAAAAATAAACTACTTGTGTTTGGATCTGAAAATGAATAGGGCAGATGAAATACAGCTAATCTGTTTAATGGGCTTGATAAATATAAAGGACTGTATTGCTATTCCCAGCTGCCTTTTCTTTGCCTCAACTTAGGTCGGGTACCCAAAATAGCTGGGTGAGCACAGGGAAATCTTATTTTCTAAAGCCAAGAACAGAACTTCAGACTATGGATTAGCTTTCACATTCTACCCCTTGACCACAATATTCCATATCTTGTAGGCAATATTCAAACAATTGTTGACTTTCCTCCCAACGCAAACACTACTAAAGAAGACACACATGTGTACAAACTCACTTCTCCTTGTGAATGGAGGCTAAGTGACGGGATAAAACTCTTTCCTCCTCCTTCAGCTCTAGCTCCTCTTCCTCCTCTTCTTTTTCCTCAATGACTTGATCTATTTCTTCATCCTGGAGTTTGACTGATGGCTGTTTGACTGGGCTGCTCATGGGGGATTTCTGGTCATACACATCATAAAATATCTTTAACTATTCACATGATGTGTAACTATTTAAATAATGTGTAACTATTTACATGATGTGTAACTATTGACATGAGGTGTAACTATTTACATGATGTGTAACTATTTACATGAGGTGTTTTACATGATGTGTAATTATTTATATTTGAATAATGTCCATTTACATGATATTGACTACATGTTGTTAAACTATTTTCATGTTGTTTATCTATTTACATGTTTTACTATTTACAAATGTTTAACTATTTACAAGATGTGTAATGATTTACATGATGCTTAACTATTAACAGATGTTTGACTATTTACATGTTTAACTATTTTGTAATTTATCTGAGGTTTATCTATTTGAATGATTTTGACCATTTAGAAAACAATTTTTCCAAAAAATTCTACTTTTTATTTTCATCAAGTTTTATAACTTGTTTAGCATTTTAAACAACCATTTATTGAGTGGATGTTTAGCATTGCATTTCAATACACTATAATTTTTAATGATAGCATACATTTTTCAAACTATAAACTAAAACAACATTTTTGTTTAATTTAAAAGTGACTTGTCAACAGTCTGACCCCAGCCAAAACACTGATCAGGTAAATTTTAACAATACCTTGGTTGTGCGAAGACTTGCACGAATTGCATTCAACCTCTCTCCAGCTGTTTTCTCTGCACTTTCTAGAGTATCAATATCATCAAGCTTCAGTTGTATGGTTCGCAGTTGTTCTTTCAATACATATTCAATGCACCTGAACAACAAACAAATCATCACCATAACAATTATTTATTTTTATAGACAATAAAATAAGTCAAATTCTAAAGCTAGGTAGCCAATTGACAAGTTAGATAACTTGAATTAAGAGTTAACCCATTTTAAAATTAGGTAACTCAAAATTGAATAAAGAGTTAAATAACCCACTTTAAAGTAAGGTAACTCAAAATCGTAACCTAACAAAAGATTAGGTAGCACATATTGAATAAAATCATGAATGTGCCACCTTAAAATTGAAAGAAAAACATGAAATGCCCTTTAGAAACCCTAATAATTTTCATTATGAACGTCAAATGTTGGGTAACTTACATCATTTGTTGAGGCACTAAGGCTATAGCATCTTGGGCCTGTATTTTTTTGTTGGTTCCCAGCAAGACTGGGGCAAACACAACAGATAAGGCATTGGGAGACATCTTGTTGCTGTCTGAGTGCATGGCCACCCTGTTCACAGGAGACAATAAGATTTAGTTACACTGAATGCTAAAATTTTGGTTTTACACAGGAGACAAACTAATTACGTCACACAGAAGGCTAAAAATGGTTTTACACAGGAGACAAACAAAGTAACTTACATAGAATAAAAAATGTTTGTTTTACACCAGAGACTACTTCTGCTCTATCAACAACCAGGTCTTGTAAGTAAAGTAGTGAATTTCCCCTTCCAAACCTGATGGTCTATGGGGCAAGTGAAGTAGAGTTCACATGTTTTTGTGAACTCCACATATGAAGGTATAGTGTGGTCAGCACTATGCCCAGCTGCCTTTACTTTCTCTAACGTGAGTTAGGTACCTATCAGAGCTGGTTGGACTCAGGGAAAGTCTACTGACTTGAACCTGGATTCGAACTCAAAACTTTCGGGTTAGCAGTCTAGCTCTCTACAGCTATGCCACTCCGTCCTTAAAATAAAACAACGTAATGACAGTGTGTCCTACCGTGCTAAATGAAAGACTAGACGTTCAAACAAATCATAGTTGGCTTTAGGAAGTTTTCTGATGATGTCAAACAGTGACTTGATGAGTTCCCTCTCATCCTTGATCACTGCAATTATAAATTCACCTTTTTACTCTGGGCAATTACTTGTAAATAAAGTTCTAGAGCTGAGCTGAACACAGCTCTAGCCTTCAAAGTAAAGGAGTTTAAGAGAAAACTATCTTTTGAGAAAAATATTTTAACGTGCAGTTTTTTAAAATAAGATTATAATATTAAAATAGTGTTATCCATTAAAAAAATTTTTTAGATAAATTTTGTATTTTTAAGAATACAGTTTGACGAGTTCAAATTTTTTTTTAAAACTAAATTTTAACTGTAAACAAAACAAAGTAGCAGTACTGACCCATGCTGCGAAGGAGCTCATCATACAGATCAAATGTAAGCAGTGGTTCAGGAAGAAGTCTGAGGAAAAGTTTCAGTGTGGCTGCCAGTACATGCACAGCGTAGTCATCCAAGTTGACACTTTCTATATCTGAAATAACAAGAAGCGGGTACATCACAATCATATCAAACTGTTGCACTTTTTTAATGCCAGAACAAGCCATTCCAGATGACACTACCAAACAGAACACCAAATCTGGCTTTTCCTTAAAATCTGCCCATAAATTTTGAAGCACATCAAAAAATTTTCCAGTTCCCATATCTAAACACAAACAGACACTAGATCTTTTTCCTTATGATCTGCCCAAATAATTCATGCATATATTTTTATACCAGTACTACACTGAAGTGGCTTCTTCTAGTTCTTAATTGTAATGATGGAAGAGATTCCCTCCAACTCAAATAAGTCTTACATGTCAACTTGTTATGCGCTATATAGGCAGCTGACTCCAATTTCGTGTCAGCTTTTCTTTTCAATTTTGCTTTCATAGTCTTTGTCCAACAAAGAATAAACTATAAGGCAGCAGTTGTTTGATTATAGAGTTGTCTCTCCTAGATAAGTTGCTGTCCCCAGCTAACTAAAGTAACTTACATTTAAAATTAAGTAAAGAGACATCATTTAATAAAAAATATTTTTTTACCTGATTCTAAAGCAGCCTGTAGTTCTTTGACTTTGGGTGCGGCGCCAGACTTGCGGTATATGCCCTCTGTGTAGAGTCCTGTTTTCTCAATGGTTGACATGAGGCGCTCACAGACCAGTGGGATCTTCTGCTTCTCACTCACTAAAGCTTCCAGCCTCGCACCAAACAGCTGACTGGACTGCTGGTTCTAACAGTACACAGAAATGGTTACATTTTTTAAACATTCAGAAATAAAAACTTTTTAAAATTCCTTCATAATAAAATAACAGTTTAAATTCTTCTTTTTCTTTTTTCTTCTTCGTTCTTAATTTTTAGTGTTGGAAAGGATCGAGCCTTATCTGCCAGAGGGTTCGAACTTGAGCCTTTTTTTAATTTAACAACCATGAGTTTTGCCGACTCGATCACGCCTCCAACACAATTAAGTATACATGTCAACTGGTTATGTGCCATTGAAGCCATTGACTCTGATTTCAGCCTGCTTTTCCTTTTAGATTAAATTTTGTATTTTCATGCAAAATTGTATTAAGCTATTTGCATTGTCAAAAATAGTTCTGTATTTTTGTTAAGTATTTTATACAAATTCCTATGTGTACCTAATTTCCTATTAGGTTCGGTATATTTGTTAAGTAAATATTTCATGAAAATTCCTATTTGTACCTTATTTCCTATTAGGTTCGTATATTTGTTAAGTAAATATTTCATGAAAATTCATATTTGTACCTTATTTCCAGATCCACCTTTACAAGGTGTGTTTTGTTTACTGTGGCACTTCTTGTGGCAGGCAAATTTACATTCTGTAGAACAAATCATGCATTCAAATTTAATATTTGTTAAATATAAAATAAACAACTACAAAAATTAAATATATCCAAACAATAGAACAATAGATTTATTATGACTGGCATTCCTGTTTTAATATCAATTTCATGAAAAGTGTAAATGGTTCTCTGGGTTATTTTGTTTAAGCCTACACAGAAAAGTGAGTAAAATGCTATGATCATAAGAGAGAATATGCATTTATTAATGAAGTCGTCTAGAGTTAGGAAAAGCCAGTACATGTGGAACAACGGGGAAGGTAATCTATCCAGGTGACAACTTGAGAACTTTGTCACTGAATTTTTTTTTTTAACTTTATGTGTTAAAAATAAAACACTGGACAATTATAATGGTTCTAAAATAATTTAAAACAGAATTTCTCTGTAAAAAAAAGGGGTATTAGGCGGTCAGAATGGTTCTAAACAAAACTTAAAGTAAATTTTCCAGAGTAAAAAATGACAATTTAAAAGGAGTTGGAATGCAGTAGTAGAGTGTCTTACCTTGACATACATAACCTTTATCCATAATCCAGATGAGAGAGCTGCACACCTCACAGAAGGTGACAATATTAAACTGCACCTGTTGGTACCTGTGGCCGTTGAATTCCTGCAGGTAAAAAACATCATGCTGTATTACAATCTGTTATCTACTTATCCCGGTGTAAATAACAGCCAAGTTAATGAGTGACCTATCAAAATTGTCATTGTATTGCATCTAAAAATATTTCTACTAGTCAAGTCTCTTCTGTTTGTATAGTTCCACACCTATAAATATGCATTAGTTCATACAACTTACCATTTAAGGGGAAAGAAAACAATTATAAAAGTGAATAGGAGCAAATACTCTGATCTTTAAGCTACATTTGTAGCATAATTTTAACAAGTTTTCACTTACCAGCAACTCCTCATTCTTCTTATGTTTTTCTCTTTTCAACATTTTTTTCTGGTTGCGACTCCCATCTTTTTTACTGTCCTTCTGCCTGGACTCTTCCAACTTTCTAAACTCATCCAGGAAACCTCGGAATGCATTAACAGACATAACCAGGGGCGCGTCCGTCATCTCTTGCTTCATTTCAGCTGTCAGGAGATTCCTGAACTGCTCAAACAGGTCTCTGTACCTCACTTGAACTTTGGCTTTCTAAAAAGCAGGTTAAATAATACAAAAATATTACAAAAAAAAAATAACTGTAAATCCGCTAAAAGGAAAGCAGAGTCACTTAAATAAGTACAATCTTTAACTTATCTAGAAGAAAAATTAAAACAGAAAAGTATAAATGTCTTGATTCTGACTTACCCCAGCTTCAACAGCAATCTGTGATTTCAATTCTTTGCGGAACTTTTCTAAAGCGCCTTTGAATATTTTATCAAAGATAGTGTACCTGCGATTGGCTGAGTCTCCATACAGTTCTGTGTGCTGTTTAACAAGCCAAAGTTTAAACTTTTTAAGATACAAGTTAATTCATTTATAAAAATTAATTTATAAACAACTTTAAGCATTATTTTTAGGAATACATTTTATTATTATTGAAAGAGTTGATTTTTAAATACGTATTAATTAATTTTAAACATAAATTATTTGTTAGCATATTAGTGTATTATTTTTGACTGCAAATCAACTCTTTTTAAGTATACGTTGTTTTTGTCTACTTTAAAAAAGACTAATTTATTAGTTGGAAGAATAATCCTCTTTAAAAGTTATCAATTTATATGAATTTAAAAAATTTTAATTTGGTATATGATAATGCAACTAGGAGAGGATTTAGAAAGTCAATTAACAACTGTAGGGGCTACTTTCATTACATGCAAGTAGATCAATATGTCTATCAACATAAACAGAATTTATCTGAGAACGTATGATGTTACCTTTTGACCTATGAAAACATCCAGATGGCGCAGCTCCTCTAACTCTGTAATGACCATGGTATCTGCGTACTGCCATTCCGTGGCCCTGGCCACATTCATGTTGCTGCGGGTCTGCGGCCTGGCCGGGGAGGAGCTGGAGGGTTTGTTGTTGGGCCTCTTCTTGACCTTCTTCACCCTGGCGCGGGTGGCTGGGGTCTTGGTCACATCCTCCTCCTCTTTGCTGTGGGATGATGGGGAGGACGGCACCATAGCACCTCCGTAATGAGCGGGTAGGACACTTATGCCTTCTGTAATGTAAATTAATGTAACCTTTAAAACTATAGAGGGCTAGAGGCTTCTGTTTGTATAGTCAAGGTAATTTTATTTTAACAGGAACTGATTAATCTACTGAGTGTAAATCAAGTAATTTAAATCACTGGTTGATTTCTGCACATAAATATAGTCTAAGATTGTCTTACTTGGCTTACTTTTTTCTATTGAAGACCGAGACACTGAAGAAACACTACTTTCTTCAGACTCTTCTTCACTGTCATCTTTTTTTGGCTTTTTGGTACCTGAAAAAAAATTAGTTAGTTAATAAAACTGAATTGATTTTTCCATTCAGTATATGCATACAAATGATAATGAACTGATTTGCACCTAATATTCTCAGAAAAGACAAAATAACAATTTCAATTTTTAACCCCCTTTCTATGCTAGAAACAAAATTACAATCATTAATGTAATTTTAAAAATTGTTTTGAAATTCTTTAAAAGCTTGGTCATTAGAAATTTAAATATCTGAAAAAAAACAACTTCTATGTAAGTGAAATGAATTACAGACTGCGTATACTAAAAGAAACCAATGCACTAAATCAATCATCCGATGGTTCGAGGCAACATGGACATGCTCTGCTCTAACACTTGACCACTCAACCACTGACAGTGTGCTGCCGCTAACTAATCAACAGTCAAGAGACATATCAGCTAAAAATTATTGGCTATGTTGTTTCTTCTTCATAAACTGAAAAACTAAAAAGCTAGGTGAAAACATTTACTACAGCTATAGGTACAAAGCGTTATTTAAAAGAAAATGGAATGGCCATTTTACATTGGCTCTGAATCTCAACTATATTTAGTATTCTGTGTGTTTTCCTGTGAAAGAATCGCAGCCAATCAAATGTTTCAATATAACTGAAGATGGGTTACTTCCCCAGAACCATCTGTTTTAACTCCGTTTTTAATTTTTTTTTTTTTAAATACACCGTTGTGTTCTAAATCCACCATGACAAAAAAATTCATGGCCATTCTTCTAAACTGTACAGGTAATGTCCTATCGCTTGGGTCCATTGGCTGTGTGAAGAGAGAGGGCCTGATGCATGGGCAACATCTTGCTCTTCTCAACTTAGGAACCATTCTTTATGCTTGGATTTCCAATGTGCAATCATCCAATTAACTATGGAGCTATATTTTTATAACATAATAATTGTATTTCACCAAGTGCCTCATATAAGAATGTTCCTATCAATAAATCTTTACAGACGTGAACATTTTTTTTAAAATTTGGAGTTAAAACACTCTAGTTCTATGGAAGTTGAGTATTTAAATTTGTGTTGTGCATGATGCAAGCATGCAGTATCAAGCAATGTTTGGTAGCTGGCTGTTGAAAAAAACGAGCACAAATGCACAAGTCAGCATACAGAGCAATACATAGATCAAAGTGCACAGAAGAAAAGAAATGCACATGTTGGCTTGTGCTTTGGCCGTCTGCTGCTCTCTGCCCCATGCAATGAATAGCTGGTGGTGTACTCACTTTTGTTCATAAAGAACTTAAAAGATTTCGCTGGACTTGATGAAATGCATGAGTGAGGTAGTGTGGGATGGCCTGGTGTGAAAACAATTGAAACAAATCTCTTTATACATTCATTTATTGTTTATGCCCCCTTCTCCACTCATCACTTCAGTTTAAGCCAACTACTAGCTAATGAATGCGTGGCTCAAAATTGTAAAGTCCTCCGTGTTATTTCAAACAAAAAATCAACTACCTTCTCAAAAGTTTAGGCCTAACAACTAACTAAATACGAGACTGAACATAGCAATGTCAGCTGTTTTGTCAAACAAATATCCTACTACCTACTAAAAAACTCAACTATGCTTGACATTTAAAAAATAATTCCTAAATGCAAACTGGCAACTATGAAAAAAAATGTTTGCAAATATTTTGAAATAGTCTACACATCAGTTTCAAAACACAACTAGGGCTTAAATCATATTTGGGTTTTCTAAGATTGTATTCATAATTAAAAAAAAAAATTCAATATCAAGAAGCCTTATGATTTAATTATTTTTATGTGAAAAATAATAAAGTATCAACACAAACAAAATTGAATAGAAGTGATCAAATACAAGGTGTGAAACACATACATCAACACAATACTGAAATAGAATGCAGTTAGTTTCTCTATGCAGTTTTTTTCATTTTTAAAAATTAAATAACATTAAGTATCATTGACTTGTTTAAGTAAACTTTACATAGAGAACCTATTCCTGTGTATTTAGCCTACATCTAGATAAAGCTAATTGTTTCTATGGTGTTTTTTTTAAATGTACAATTAAGATAGAATTATACCACTCACCCACCCACATTTCTATGGCTAAAAATAAGAAGATTTTTTTTTTATCACAAACAGCGCCAGTGAAAAACCTGTTAAACAAAGCCAAATATCAAAGCAAACAAAGAAAGAAAACAAAGGGAGAAAAAAAAACCACAAAGTATACACTGAAGTAAGGTTGACAACTAACAATGTAGGTGGCTCCAGAGTTCCCAGGGGTTACTGCCATCTGAAACCAGGACAGCAACATGTGAAGACTTGAGGGGGTGGCAACATTGTGAACATTTACAACTGGGGGAGGGAGTAGGGAGGGTGGGTCTTATACATTATATTGCTATTGTCTTATTCATTATATTGCAGGGGCTTTATACATTATATAGTGGGGGGTGGGTGGGAGTGGGGGTCTTATACTTAATATTGGGGGGGGGGGGAGGTTATACATTATGTTGCCAGGGGGGGGGGTCTTATATTGTGGTGAGTGTTGAATTGCATCTCTTTAATGAATTAATGTGGCTCTTTATTATAATATATCATACCTTAATGCAAGTACTTTTTTTTAAAATGTAAAACAATAGACGTACTAGTCATGATGTAATCTACAATATAATGTATGAGAAGTGGCATATAGCTTTAAAGAGCACTTCTAATGTTTTTAACACACATAAAAAGTCTCTGTATGAAAAAAATGTTGCTAATCCTAATCTGTATCTACATAACTGCCAGTTTCACTTAATATGAATGACTGCTTCAATATCAATCAAATTCAAATCTCAGATATTATTAATTACATTTGGGGAAATACTGAAAGGGGAGCTGCACTTAAAAAGTTATATTTTAGTTCTAGTTCTTTAAAAAATATTTTTAATATTAAATTTTTAAAATTAGTCATTTTTTTCCAACTATTTTCTAATGAAAAGAGCAGCACATATTCATACAAAGAGCAGAATATACCTAAGCGTATGCAAGTTGCCAAATGCACTGATCAATAGCAACACCAGTGCCATATTTTTTATGCCAAAGTATTTTTAAAAAAAAACAGGAATGAACAGAATAGAAATGAATCAAATGATGGACTGAAGCAGTAGTTGTTGCTGATATGTCTATGCATACAATGTGATGAACAACTGGCAACTTTCTAACTCAGGTCCTTCTACCTGTGGCTGAGGCACAACGTTAATGCCAGAACAAAATCTCTGCAAGGACTTGCACATAAGGCAAACTTGCTATTTTTTTAATTTTCTGGCATATTTTTAAAAATTTAATTAGACTTTTTTTATTTTAAATTTTTATATGACTTGCTATTGTTGTTGTTTTTTCCCACTTAACTACACTTTTGTGTTAGAATGAACTTTGAATGTACAAGTAAATGAACAAGAACATGGAAAGGGAGATAACTAGAGAAATTTTGAAATTTAATGTAAATAAATCTGATTAGTTTCCCTACATTCATAAAAATAGGTTTCTAAAACATTGTAAATGCTGCCAAAGTTGATGTTAATTGTTTAATGTGTTCATAGCTAAGAAAATGTTACTATAGAAATGCAGGACTTTTACACAGCCAAAAAAATAAATAGAAAAGACAACATATTTTTCATACAATGCAATGTGAAGGACAAAAAAATGGAGCACATGAGATCAATTAAAGGTGTTCAATGTTCAACCCTAAACCATAACCCACCTGTGAATATTTTCCAGTGTTTCTTTGCCTTGTTGATAGGACTGAGATGCCCGCTGAATTGATCATGGTCTGTCTCATTTTGTTCCTTCTTTTGCAGCTCGTCCTTGTAATGGCCAACCACGTTGTCCAGCTTCTTGAGCTCATTCTCAGACAGTTGCGTCCTCTCAGGGATCTGGATGGGCTTTGGTCTGTGATGCTCGTGGGACTCAGAAAATGAGAACTCCTAAAGACGAGTCAACAAGGAAAAGGTTTTATTGATCTGAAACTAAGTAACAAACACCAGTCAGCCAGCCAGCACTGTAACTATTGCTCACTCCGAAGTAGCTATAACGTTAGTTATGAATTTTAAAATGTGAAGAAGGGTAATTTAATTATTTCATTTGAACTCAAGAACAGTATTAAATAGAATTGTATTATGTAAGTACTTTATAACAATACACATCACTAAAATCATTTTTAACTTTAGAAATGTAGTTATTTTTTTTTCATTAATTTCATTGGCTTCATATGGTAAATAAATAAGTTATGAAAACTCTAATAATTCTAATAAGTATTTTCTACTTTAAGTGAGTAACATAGCACTCTACAATGGTTTTAATGTTATGAAAATACAAACTAATGATTCATGCACAGCACAACAGTAGAAATGTATCAATCATCATTTGAAATAAGGATAGAGTAACGCCCACCCTCCCCAAATCTACAGTAGAACTGTTCAGTTTACATTATTTGTAACTAAATATTTGGACTTCAAATAACCAGTTCTATAAAGTGATGTCCAGACACTTATTTTCAAATGGTTGATGCCAAGTCTTCATCAGCTGTTTCAGTGACCCCTATCATGTAGATAGGTGTAAAATCATTTTGTCAAACCCCATTTAAAACTTAGCGCAGCACATGAATACATCATTTTTAAACAGTTAAAAATAAATGCCTACACAAAAATGTACATGTGAAATAATTCAATGGCAAGGATGTAAGTACAAAGAAAAACATAGAAAGTATTAGAAGAAATCTGGCCAATGAAGCAAATAAGATAGTAGCAGGTTATAGATTTCTAACAGGCTAAATATAGTCTTGTTCTCATATTCAAGGCAATGATGCATGCTTGTCTGTCACAGTATATTCTGTATGCTTATAGTACACTGCTAAATTATTGTACACAAATAACTATTTAGCCTGCAATCATCTATAAGAAAAAGTTATTATTCTAGCAGTATAAAACACTCATAGAAAAAAAAATGTTAAGAAAAAAAAATGCAATGTTTGTTATGTTAAATTTCAATGGATTAAAAATTAAAAATAAAACAAGAGAAATCTCATCAAAGACAAAAAGATCAGGGTTTTCAATAATTATAGTGGAGATAAAATGTGTTACAAGCATCAATCAAGAGCAACTAAAAAGTTATAAAGTTAATTACTAAGTGCACAATGACAGTAAACCACAACCTCCAAAACCTACATGCCAACCTGTAAAACATCCATTACACCCATCAGTAGAATTGTTTTTAAATTTTTTAAACATTTACTTAATGATTTTTCATCTAATTAATGTTTTTGTTCCATTACAATATTAGTAATATTTTTTGCTTTTCCACACATTTTTATGCCAGTAAAAATACTTTGAACTTTGATTGAGAAAGTAGAGTAAAATTAAATATTATGTATATCATTCAACAGTTTGATAAGTAAATGTTCAACAATATATAATACATTTCATAAATTGAGTCAATACATTACTACTTCCTACATATATTATGTTACAGCAATTCTTATTACAAATTAGCAGTGCATGAGAACTTTTGAAAGACCCTAAAAAAGCTACTAAAAAATGTGTAGTTTAGAACTGGTTAGCATTTATTTTAACAGTGATATTTAGAATTGGTTAGCACTCATTTGAACAGTGATATAGAGAAAGTAACGGGGTGAAAGGTCAACTACAGCAGTTACTTTAGCAGTGGAGCAAAGAAAAGTTGTAGGGTGAGAGATGTAAGGAACCATGTTCTAGAACAACGGAGAACACCAAGTCTAAGGTGGTTATTGTCAAGCTGTACAGCTAAGAGAAAAGCACTTCAAAACCAAGGATAAATAGGTGTGCTATGTGATCAACAGTCTTCAAAACTTATCAGAATTTCAGTCCAGATTTATAATTTTATATTAGCATTTCACTATTATGTGATTTATATTAAAATGCTTTTTTTTTTAGAATTAAATGGTAAGATTTCAGTTAAACTAATTATAAAAATCATTTTAATTGCTTTAAACTAACATTCTTCAAACACCACTTTGTTAGTAAGATGCAATGAATGAACTGATACACACTAACGAAGGTGATCGAGCAGTATGGTGCATTTAAAAGGGAAATAATCTAACACAAACTAATCTGATTATATGAAGAAAAAAAAATTAAAAACATCTTCCGGCTAGCAAGACACGAAACAAATAAAAACTGCTAGTAAAACTGAAGAGTGGGGGGTACCACAGCACACCAACATTCTCCTATGCTGAGCAGCTGGGGGATGGGCGGTATGCACAAGGGGGCCTCACCCTATCTGAAAAGGACTCCTGTCTAGCCAGCGGAGCGGCAGCCTTCTGGCGTGGTTGCTGTGAGCTTCTATAGAGAAGGTAACTTTTTCTTCCATCCACCTGCGGCAGGGGGAGTAACTCCATCAAAAGTGCATGATCACCAAAAGCAACAATTTATTGACAGAGCAATTGTAAAAAAAAATCTATCCTATTATAAAAAGTTTAAGTGGAACTTTCAAAGATCTGTAGATTTGGTTCAACTATGACAACATATGATTTAAAAAAATCTTCAGTATGCAAATAAAATAAATTTCAGTACACACAGTTAAAAATAAATGTGAGGTACAGTTTCTAGCTAAGATCAAAGCAAGTAGTTTATAAGGAAAACTACAAAGCTGGTAAGACAAGGCACTAAACAGATTAAACCTAGTAAAAATCAATGTCCATATTTATATCAGCACAAATCTGTTTTCCATTATTAAGTGCTGTAATGTTTAATACTTTAAGAGCTGTTGTATTTGTAGCTATTCCTGCCTTTAATAGCTGTTGTGTATGTAACTATTCCCCACTTTTAAGAGCTGTTATGTATGTAGCTAATCCCTACTTAAATAGCTGTTGTGTATGTAGCTAATAACCACTTTAATAGCTCTTGTGTATGTAGCTGCTCCCCACTTTTAAAAGCATGTGTGTATCATCCACACTTTGCTGTCAATTTTTTTTTATATTTTTCATTTTAAAAAAAAAAGCTTCAGTGTTTTAAACTGTCAAACAATGCCTACCATTTTATCCAAAATGCATTGTTTCTTAAAATTTAGCTCTAAAAAACTTTAGATTAATTGAATTTAATTTACAAACTTAAATGCAACCTAACTAGTTTTAAAAGATAATGTTAATTTTTACTTCGTACTGATAAGAAAATAAACATGGGATCTTCAGGTTTCAGTATTTCAAATGTTTTTAATTTCAGGGTGGAGTAGCTTTAGTCTTATAAACCATGCTGCACATATAATTGTTATAAATTGTTATGAGAATAATGGGAAGAAAGTAATAATTTAGCCATGATTTAGCAGACTAATATGAAGAGCAAAGGATGATTTTATAGGACAAAAGAGAGTTCTACAAATGAACTATTTTTTTTTTATAATAAGTCACAGAACTAGCAAACAAAAAACTGGATTATAATTTCGAAGGTTAAAATAAATTACTAGCAAGAAAATAATGGATTTTTTTTTTAAAGTCATGCTTAAATTGTGTACAAATCAGAATTAGAAATAAAATAAAATAAAATTGGGTTGGGTTAAATTCATCTGTGTATCAAGCACATGCTTCAGTGTTAGATTTTTTTTTTACCCTTAAAAAAGTTTTAAATACATCATAAACTGGTTGGGTGTAAGAAAAAAATACAAAGTGACCACTTACACTCTCTTGTGTCGAGTAGGGTTTGGTGGTGTCTGAAAGTGTCTGGAATGTCTTGGCAAGGTCAGAAATTCTGAAAGCATCAAAACATACAAATTGATTCAGAGCAGCAGTTTCCTCACTGTGACTTTATTGTTTGATAAATTTGTCAATATCCTATTGTTTACAATTGAAAATTAATGAGTTTTAGTTACTTCCCATTTATATATTCTAAGTAACAAAGAGAGACAACTTATAATTAAGTCCCTATAATTATTGAAAAGACAAATTCCATACTAAAAAATTATGATGGGAATATATGCATACTATTTAAACTGAAAATAATTACTAAAAAATTATTATGATTGTTTGTTTAACTCTTTATACATCATATATTTTAGAAGTATTTTTAAACACTAGTTTCAAATTAGAAAACTATTAGCTTTATTACATACTTAACATGCAGAAATGTGAAAGATGTTCATAATTAACACTTTAGAGTTTGCAAAACCAGTATCACAGTATCAAGAACCCCTTGTTTTTTGTTTTAAAACAACCAAGTAGCCCAATGTTTAAAAAATGTTTTGATACTAAATGTCGAGATATAACAAAGCACATCCCACACTCAACAGCAAAGCCCTACATATTTATTTGGAAAGATTTGGTAAGGGGAAGTGGAGGTGCAAAGATTTCTGGGTTTTTAAAGTGAGTTGCAATAAGAAAACATTTGGAAATCACATTATAGAAATAAATATAACAATAATTATAAAACCTACTTTTGCCTTTATTTTAAGTTAAACAGCATAACTGTTGTGAGTAAAATACCAGTATCTTTTTAAAAAAATAAAATTGAGCAAACTGTATAGAAGAATCTACCTATCATTTAATGCTTTTAATTAGTAATGAGAAATCGGAATAGCTATAATACTAATTTTCCCAATAAATTTGTATTGGGAAATTGCTTTATCTATAATAAACAACCACTTTTTAATCCTGTAAAGTTTTTCTGCCTGAATAACTTTGAAAATCTAATTCCTACAGTGATACACACCTTCCCTGTGATTTGCGAGACTTGGCTTTGTCCTCGTTGGCTATGGGTGTTGTTACAATGGGCTTTCTTTTCTCTGATGGAGGAGTAGGCGGTGGTGTGTCTATGACAGGTTTCTCAGCTGGTTTAGTGTACCCACACTCCGGTTCAGAATCCTCCATTATACCACTGCTCCTACAACAATTATTTTTTTTAAACTAGTTAATTATCTTTGATAACAAACAGTATGGGACAGCATACTTTTAACTCGAAAGTCTTGCGTTCAGATACAGGTTCGAGCTGTAGCATGTCACTGAGTCCACCCAGCTCTGATGGGTACCTGACTCAAGTAAGGGAAATTAAGCCGACTGGGCAAAGTGCTGACCACACCAACCCTTCATATGCTGAGGTCAAGAAACAAGAAATCAGGGATATTCTACTGATTTGAACCCAGATTCAAACTCCAGACTTTCAGGTTAGCAATCTACCTCTCTACCGCTCATGTTAAAAAATGATTTCTAAAAATCCACCAAACTCTAGTAAATGTCCACCTACTCTTCAGAGTCCCTCCTAGGCAAGAATATCGGATCTTTCTCTTCTAACTCCTCTGTGCTTGATGCCTTCATCAGCACACCTTCATCGCTGGCTGTTGATTGGAGCTCTTCTTTCCTCTCACGTCCCCTCTCAGAATCCAGGCGTTCAATAACCGACAACTGGTCTTTCCTAAGGCAGAAACATATTTCTTATTGCATTGAAAAGTAATTACTTGACATAACAAAAATGGTTTGATACATTCAAACCAACTTTTTTTTTTTTTACATCAAAGCAATAATAAGCTTTTGACAATTAGTTGCAGTTGACATGTTTTTAAATTAAACAACTATGTAGCTTCCATTATTTAAATTAAACCAAGTAAAATTAAAAAACATTACTTTTTAAGTGTTATACTAAAGTATTTAGTTTTTATTATTTTGAGTGATGTGTGGGAGCACATTTATTTGTATGTGGGTGGAGCTGGACGTTAACCCCTCCTCACTCACAGCCTTTAAAAGAAAGATTCAGATACAGGTTGGTTAAGGATAAGTTAGGGATGGGGTTAGGAATATGGCTAGGGATAGGGATCTGATGTGGGGATAGGGATCTGATTTGGGGATAGGGATCTGATTTGGGGATAGGGATCTGATTTGGGGATAGGGATCTGATTTGGGGATAGGGATCAGGGTAGGATTGGGTTAGGATTATGGTTTGGGCAAGGATACAATTTTGGATATGAATACGGATTGGATTAGGGATAGAGTTAAGCGTATTTGGAATAGAGCTGTATAAATAGATGGATATATATAAATTCTACATGGTTGGGGGGGGGGGGGGGGGGGGGAAATTACCCAGGGTGATAACTGACATGAGTGTGTGCATGAATGTGTGTGCCTGTATGCATGTGTACATTTACGTGTGTGCAAATTACCAGGCAAACTGTGTACATATAAATAGCGTTAAAATTTACTTTGCTTTTTCAGCTTCTTCTTTCTCCATTTCCTCCTTTGCTTGTTTTTCTATCCTCTCAACCTCCAAACGAAGTTTCTCTACCTCTTCCTGTCTCTCTTTATCCATCCTCTCTCTCTCTCTCTTCTCTGCCTCTAACTTCAACATATTATTCCTCATTTTTCTTAAATTCAGCAACCTTTAAGATGAAAATTATCTTTTTTTAATAAAAATTCTTTCAGAAAAGTTGTTTTAAGTAAAAATAAAATTTACTTTCAGATCTAACAGGACATTATTTGTAAAGGACAGAGTTATGTCTTGCTACTCCTATAAGGGATTTCTGTGGTCAGTTCTATGGTCAGTTCTATGCAAAGTTAACTTTATATTGAAGGATTTTTGTGGTAGGCACTATTCACAACCACCTTTACATAACGGGATTGTGTGGTCAGTTGTGTGCAAAGTTAACGTCACAGCCACCAAGTAAAAAAGGCATGCAGCCAATAGCAATACCCTGGTCTACACATTTCCCAGTAAGCAATCAAGGGCTCACCTTCTCCGCATCAAAACGGCCCTGATGTAAGACTGCATATAGACAATGGCGCCGCACTGGGCCATGAAGTCCCTGCGAGCCAGGTAACCTCTGAACAAACACTGTATCCTGGTGGCGGCATCTGCTTGATGCTGCTGGTAGATGTGGAAATCTCTCTCGGCCAAGTATCGACGAATGTGTTTCTGGAAGGAAAACATTTTCTTATAAATATTATATAAACAATATTGTATTTTATAATGGGATGGCGTGGCCTAGCGGTAGAGCGCTAGACCACTAACCTAAAAGTCTCAAGTTCGAATCTGGGTTTAAATCAGTATAACAACCCTGAGTCCACCCAACTCTGATGGGTACCCAACTCTGATGGGTACCCAACTCGTGTTAGGGAAAGTAATAGCAACTGAGCATAGTGCTGACCACACTATCCTTTCATATGCCAAGGTCAAGAAACAAATGAACTCTACTTCATTTGCCCAACAGATCACTAGGTCTAAAGAGGAATCTTTACTTCTTTTTAATGTATAATATATAACAAATAATATAATCTGATCCTGAAAATTATCTTAGACAAAATATACTGTGATTTGCAGTTCAAGTCATAACACAGAAAAAAACTAATTAAAGTAATATGTTCTTAGCGGTATATAAATTGCAGTTGTAATACTTTACTCGTCATTTAAAAAAACATTTTGACAAATAAAATATATTTATTAAATAATAATTTTTAACTACGGGTAAGCAGATAGGCTACCTGCATAAGAATTGTGGCTTCCTTGAGTTGTAGGAACTCCCTACGTGCCAAACAGGTCTTGACCCATCTCTGTATTGTTATGACCCGCTTCATGATAGCAGAATGTAGGGCCTCGTCCAGTTTCAGTTTTTCTGTTTCCCTCAAAAAGATCTAGACAAAATGTTTAAAACTATTAGCAACCACCATCTTCAACATTATATTTTTATTATTTTCCTCAAGAATACCTAGTTAAAATGTCTAAAACCATTAGCAATGACCGTCTTCAACATTATATTTTCCCATTCCCTCAAGAATAACAAAACGGAACATTTTTAACAATAAAAGCTTTCAATTTTGAAGAACAAAAAAAAATTAGTGAATAGTAGTGAAGTTGATTAATCCAATGAATAGTATTTGCCAAACCTTTGTCATGCCGATCTGATAGTTTTCTTCCTGGAGTCCCATGGCGGTGAGAAAATCTTTGATGTCCCCTTTTGTGTGTTCAGGCTTACAAGGCAACAAGATTTTATACAGCTGAATGAATTCCTGAAAACATTAGGGAAACAAGTGGAAATATTGCTAATGCAGAAATAATCACACGACAAAGCAGACATTAAAAAAGTTTAGTTTATCTTGAGTTTAATATACAAATTAAAGCACCATTTTTATATTTGGAAATTTTTAAATCACACATTATTGTAATCATACAACAAAAAAAAAACTGAAAAAGAAATCAACCAAGCTATCTTTATTAAAACCAAAATTTAATATTGAATCACCAATTAGATTTGGAGATTTTCTTCTGCATATAACAATTGTTTATTAAAAAAAAACTAGAGGAGGGTGGAAGAAAAACATACCTGAATCAACAACCTGTAATTGTAGCCAGATTGCCTGATTTTGACAGTGGCTAACATCCCTGTGTAACGTAGCTGCCTCATTACAAGCTCCTCGTCAAACACACAAGGCGCCTAAAGGGGTGCACAATCACATATTCATTTATATTTCATGTACAGGATTAATTAATGTGTTTATCAAACTTAATGCAAAAATTTAAACTGCTAGTTTGTATGAACAAGAAATGATTTACCAGGAATTTCAAGCTTAAATTAAATTTTTATTTTAAATTATACAAATATACTTCAATGTAAGTAACAATTAACATTTAACAAAATAATTTGTTGTTAATGCTACATGAATATTTTACAATTGTGGAAGATTTTTTAAAATTTTTACTAGATGTATCTTCTAGGTATTTTTTCACCTCTTATAAAACTAAACGAACTCACCTTTTCCTTGTTGGACTTGATACATCTTATAAAGTATGGATTTGCCTGATTTAGGGTAGTCATTAACCGAGACAAGGACCACTAGAAAAATTAATTAGAATAATTATATGTAGAGAAAAAAAGTGTACATCATCACTATAGGACGTACCTGAGTCCACCCAGCTCTTATGGGTACCTGACTTAAGTAGTGGGGAGTTAAGGCAGCTTGACATAGTGTTAAACAAACCATCCCATCATAAGCCAGGGTCAAGAAACATATTAACTCTATTCCATATGCCCAATGGATAACTAGGTTTAAAAAGAAATCTTTACTTTTTTTACTTATACCATATTCATAAAATAATAATAAATAGTTAACTCTGACAGCAAAGCTTAAGAAATTGTAAAGCAAAAATATTTTTTTCAAGTAATCAGTGGGTTGAAATATGCAGGAAAAAGGTATTTAAGTTATTACCTGGAACTGTGCCCCAACTGTAGGAGGTTGTTTTTTACTGCCTGTTCCTCTAACACTACCAGGCATGGTACGGCCTGCTATTGCCTTCAGTGCTTTAATATCACGGAAACTCTGTGTAATAGAAGAACAATGTTGCTTTAAACACAGGGTACTCTCATTCATGAGTAGTAAAATATTACTATTTAAAGAAGGGTAGCTCTAAAAATCAAAACGTTTATTCTAGTGCATTAGTTTAAAAAATTATTAGGATTCCTGTTAAAAATTTTCTATGGGTCAACATGACATACCAAAGAAGGCCTCTGTTTTGGTCTGAAAGACTTGTTTTTCCTGTGAACAAAGGCAGAAACATCACATTAAATACTTTAGTATTTAGAATTTTCATGTTTAACAAATATTTTAAAATTTACGTATCGTATAATTTTTTACTTTTTTTCATTTAATTTTTTTAATAAGTTAAAACAAACAAAAAGTTTATTTACTTACATTTACAAAAATAAAATATCAATAAAACCTTTACCATAAACTAAATTGTTAATTATAAGAAATGTAAATTAGACCTTGAATAAAATGAGACCTGTTTTATTTAAACAAACTTTATAATCCAACTCTTCAAAGCTGTGATTATGTTAACTTAAGTTTAAAATAAAATAATTTAATCCCTTTACTTTATATCCCATTTTGATAATCTTTCAACATTTCAAAGTAACATAAAATTTCTGTCATGCCTAACAAACAAAAATTCTAAATTAGACTCACTCAAGTTACTAACTCAGTGGTTTGCACTAGACAAAATCAATGAGACATGCAACGCTAAGCAAAAAGATTGATAAAACAATAGGCTTCACTCAATGTAAACTCAGCACTTTTTAAAATACATGCATCAAGCAAGAATTTTGTCTGTGGTTTCTAACAAAAGTTTTTAATTACTTTCTCAGCAAAATATAAAAAAAGCTAGAAAGTATGTAAGAAATAGTGTGAATGTAAAAAAATTTCCTCATTCCATTAAATTTTCTGACAATTTTTGTAAGTAAAATTTCAAAGTGAACAAAAACTGTGCGCCGTTGGAGCCAGGAGAAGGGAGGGGGGAGGTATACATGAATTAAATGTCTGTGAAATAAACTACATTACATTAGAAGCTTCTGGGCCTTGCGGATGACCTTGATATCGTTTTCGGAGAAGGTGGACTCTAGCGAGCTGTAGAGAAGTAGTTCTTCATTGACATCTTCTTTGAACTGTTTTTGCTGTAAGATATCTGTCTCTTGCCTGCTGTTGGGTGTGGGGGAGTGGGGGGAGGGATGATGCACACTGATGTTAGAGCTCAACATAACAAATAAGTCTACAACGCTCAACACACATGGCAAGTCTCTTCTTCTTGTTAACTGCTTTCTAGTATGCAGTAGTACAATTAAAGAAAATGTTAGAATGTCATGCATAGAAAATGTATTTGTAAAAAAAAAAAAAATCAAATGTTGAAAATTGTTGAATAGAGAAATAAGCTCCATGTCCCCAGATATTCAGCCAAAAGAAAATGTTTACCTTGTTTGAAAAATAGTAAAAAATGAAAAAAATGAAAAATTCCAAAAAAGCATTAAGCTTATCAAACAGACAACAAATGCTGCCGTTTATTTTATTCAATAAAAAAATTGTGTGTTTTCTTTTATATTCCTCAGCCCAAAACTCACTCACCAACTTAACCATATCATATTTAACCACAAAATTCAAGAATTCATCAGTAAAATTCTCATAACTTCACTCATCAGTTATCCCCACCCTGGCCCACCAACCAGGGATTCATAGCATAGTCTAACTGTACCAAACAACCTCAGCCGTGTACTTCAGGAGGGTCAACACACTGGTAACTACACACATGTGCAGTAAGTATAATCTATCATTAGTAAGGAATCCACAAGAAACAACAGCCATCAAACCTCACTGACTACAAGTACAGCATTAGTTCTTAAACCAGGTGTCTCGTCTAACTCTAGAATCTCGTTGATGTATTCATTAAAGGGAATTTTGTGTTAAAAAAAAAATTAATGCTAGATTTTCAGCCACACAAGCAAACCACAAACTTTTTGAGGTAAAAAAAAAAAATGTTTTTGTTTTAAATTGAGAAAGCTCAGGATCAGGCAATGTGAGCACTCACTGGATCCGTCGTAGCACAGCGGCAGTAGAAGCCACGTGGTAAAATCTAGACACAGATAAATGGGATAGGATCAAAACATCAGTGGGACAAAAACTAGACAAAGGGATAGGATCTAATCATCAGTGGGATGAAATAAAGAAAGAAAAAACAGGCCTAGAAATATTTTTTTTTCAAACGAAACGAGATTTGTTTATAAGTTGTTGCTGAAGACTTACACTACGTTGCTGAATTTTAATGATTAAATTTAAGCCCCTGCTGTAAATGTGTAGGTTAACTGTTTAGGATAATTTTAATGAAGGTTGCTTAAAAAAAAATTAACTTGGAACAAAATTTTAAAAAATAAAAAAATTACAACGAAAGCAACTTAAGATTTCATTCAAAGCAAGATTGGAAGTGTGTACTGAATCAAGGAAGGGGAGGTAACTTAAAAACACAAGGACATTCCAACAAGGAGCAAGGAAAGAATGTATTGCTAAACCATTTGGCTTCTAAACAGTCAAGCTGAATAAATTAAGTTACTTTCATAAATTAAAACATGAGCTGTAACTATTGAAATGAATTATTTTATCCCATCAGAGGGTAAAAATAAAGCTTTAATTTTTTTACCCCCCAATATGCTATAAGCAAGGGAAAGAGTTTAACAATATGTTTACAGGTGAAACATACAGTGATAATGTTAAACTAGGTCTAAACATTTTGAAAGTTAACGAAATTAAAAAAATATTTAAGAACAAATTCCAAAACATCAAGTAAACCCAATGAAAATGAAACGAGAATTGAAAAATGCATGCACGTTGCCTTGAAATGTTTTCTTACTTGAGCAAATTTTCATTGAAAACATCTTGAAGGCTGGGGTCTGAGACTCTCTTTTGTCGCCTGCGACTTTCTTTGCCTGGAGAATTTAGAATTCTATTGTAGAATTTCTTACAGAAAAATGGTCAGACAAGAATCCAATAATTTACGTACAGAGTAAAAAGCTTAAAATACATTCATTTTTTTCTGTAATGTTAAACAGCTTTTTAAAAACTCAAAAATTGGCTGGACTAATATCAGAATAAAGTAATTTTGTTTTAAGTTTTATATTTGTGGTAAGATGTCTTCATGCAATTTGGGTATGGATTCTGAAGTTAAAATTTCTGTAATGTTCACCAGTTTTTAAAAAACCGCATAAAGCTATTGTACAGATTCTTATGAAGAAATTGTTAAACTAATGCAAGAAAGCAATAATTAAGTAAAGAGTGGCAGCTTAAAACATACCCCCATTTTTCCTGTAATGTTCCCCAGCTTTTTTAAAAGCAAAGAAACATCTGAAGAAAGCTCGAACTACGGACCAGCGTAGAACAGCTACAGGATCTATACCTAAACAAACAAGTTACACAGTTACTTTTAACACAATCCATTTCTACTGATAAATGTCATTTTATAGATATTTTTTATACAACTTGTTAGATATATTTCTGGTAAAAAAAAATTACATAAAATTATTTTTACAAGCAGATATATTTTTTTAAAGAAAATTCAGGATTGGCTGTGGAATTTCATGATGCTGTTTTGAACATTAATATTAATTTTAATGACTACAAAAGCTATTAAGTGCATAGTGTTTTTTCTCTGTATGTGTGGCCAACTTACCCATTAATTCCCTTACAAAAGCTAAACTACTTTTCTTTAATGTGTCAACAATCTCAGAGCGGACCAGGTCTAAATTCTT
Organism: Physella acuta; assembly: GCF_028476545.2. Taxonomy (NCBI): domain Eukaryota; kingdom Metazoa; phylum Mollusca; class Gastropoda; family Physidae; genus Physella; species Physella acuta. The sequence goes on from NW_026733079.1 coordinate 136,807, forward strand.
TTCTCTAAAATCCTGAAAACAGGTGAATATAAAACATTGGTTGAAATGGTGTTACAAAAAACATGGGAATAGTCGGAAATATTATTGAAACAAATTTAAGAAGAAAAAAAATTTGTTAAACTATGTACCTAGACTAATACTTCTCTGTTAGCTTTGTAGAACCTAACACTACCTTAGTTTCTGATTTCATTAAATAGGTTCAATTGAAATCATATTAATAAACAAAATGGCATTGACTTAGTGTTATTTGACAGAATCATAACTAGAAGGAAACTAATGTGCATAAATACTTCTAATAATTAAGTTCAGTGACCTAAACAGTAGCAAAATTTTAAGGTTATATAGTGTAAAATAACATGGTTAAATTGATTGTTTTAAAAAAAAAATTATTTAAAAAATAGCAACAATTCTCATTAATCAATAGATATTTAAAGACAATGAAAATAAAAAACATTTTTAGAGACGAGTTTATTCAGATAGTAACGATAAATAAATGTAAATTGAATAGCAATACCTTAATTAAGTATTTGACCCTTCCAGCATAGTGCATGATGCTGAATGCCCCTTCCTTGAGTTGTGGAACCTGATAATGTGGATTGTTCTTGTGATGGTGTGTACACTTGTTGAGTAATGTTTCATTGGTTGCACCTGGGAAACTGTGTACACAAAATTTTGGTTAACTTGTAGCAAAATGTACACAGTTTGGATAATATCTGCAAAGTTCTGATATTTATTAGTAAAAATAATAAAAGTAAACCTTATTTTATAACAATGACAATAGTAGGCACAATGGCCTTCGTTCACTTGGCCATTTTTTAGAATTATACTGGTATATGTTGATAAACCATTATGCAATGGTGTTTTTTAGAATTCAAGCATAAGTAAGACCGTAAATATAACATATATAACCCTTGAGAGTTGTACACTAGAAAACGATGCAAACTTCTCACCTGCACTCTTCATCAAGAAGATAGAAAAGCCCACTTGGACGTTTGGAAAAAATCTCTAGACTCCCTGTGTTGTCGATAAATTCAATATTTTTCCACTGGATCCCCTCTCTCTGATACTCCTCCTGCAACACAGTGTGAATAGAATCTCAATTGGAGGATAGGTACAAACTCTTGTTTGTTCAGATCATTGGTGCTATGGGGTCTTCTCTAGCTTCATTTATTTCATTTGTTCTCTTTCAGGTTTTTTTAATTATAAGGATCGCTTTCTCTCTTATTTGTCATTTTTTATTTAATTTTAAGGTTTTGTTTTTCTCTGACATGTATCTTTTCATTTTAGGGTTTACTTCCACAGTCCTCAATATAATATAATTTTTTTTTCATTTCAGGGTAAACTATCTTATCTATATACTTTTTTCAATTACAAAGTTTTCGAGCATTGAAAATGTAAATAAATTCATGAACTTTTACTAACAGGGAAATGATATCCTAAAACTTAATAAAAACATAAAGATTTGTATTTTGTTTTGGGAAAAAATTATTACCTGTTCAAATTTAAATATATGCTGGTTGAAGTAATATTGCAGATGCTCATTAGCATAATTAATACAAAACTGCTCAAAACTATTGTTGCCAAAGTCCTCAAATCCAAAAATATCAAGGACGCCTATAGAATCCCCTTCATGCTCTGAATCGTGTTTCTTTGCCAGGAGAGCTTGGTTGACTTTAAGAACAATCCAGTCAAAAAGAGTTCCATAGATACATTTAGCCATGGCATCCCGGGTAGCTATTGCCTGAAAGGATCAGAATTTTTTTTTTAATTTATTGCTACTTATTAAGAAATAGAAAACACTTTGCCAATTTGGCCCATTATAGAAAATAATAATTTCCAAAAAATATTTTCTGTGAGATATTTTACTTATGTCAATAATGCACTTTCTACAGTATAAATCGTTGATAATATAATTGAGATAATTGTTTAAATTATTATTACTTGTTAAGAAATAGAAAAAACTTTGTGCCAATTATAGAAAATAATCTTATGTCAATAATGCACTTACTACTGTATAAATTGTTAATAATATAATTGAGAATTGACAATTTTTACCAATTAATCTCTAACAGTAATTAACTACCCCTCCAGACCAGACAGGTTACAGGACAGATGAAGTAGAGTTTAAAGCAAACTAGACTAGTGTGGTCAACACTATAAATAAGACCTGTATGCTCCCAGACTCTGGTCAGATACCCAAAAAGGGTCTAGGAATTAATAGGGTAATTGACAGGTGGGTAATTACTCCAGTGTGGGTAATGTTGGGGGTAGGGGTAATTGAAATGGGGGGGGGGGGGGGTTAATGTCCTGCACAGCACAGATAATCTGAACCAGACATTCAACAATGTAATCATGCACTCTTTCCACCCGACCACACCACACCACTCATACAGCAACACTAATCAACAACTGTCTTAATTGGACTCACATCTTCCATTTTATAATTTATGACAAACGTTTCATCGCCAGCTGTAGTTTTTTTCTGAGTCATAGCTTCCAGTACGTAGCGTTCTTTCACCTGCAAGCATCGGAAATTTTAAAAAAAAACAGGTTTTGTTTTCCCTTCCTGCCTCAAACAAATTTAATCCTCTGTTTTACATGTGTCTTTAATTACGCTCCCGTAGGAAAGCCTTAAAGCTCGGGCTAAAGATAAAAACTACAAAGCAAAATTTTATTTTTTTTAATTTCTGAAAGATTTTGTTGGTTCGTCTTTTTTACACAATGGCAGGTAGCTAATTATTTTGTTTTAAATCAAACTTTTTTTTTTAAATTTAAATACAAGTTGTCATTAACAACAGTTGTAAGGAAATAAAACTTCTATTAAACAAACAAAGTTAGAGATTTTTTACAAGGCTGTACACTGTCTATCATCAACTGTTCTGATTTTTAAAATTCAAAAACAGTTCACATAATACAAACTTTAAATGAGCTAAAATGTTTTACAGTAAAACCTCCATGAGTTACAAACCCTGAGTTAGAGGTAAAATTTTGACAAGTGACAAACCTTGAGTAAGTTTGAGATGGTTTTGATAGCATCTCCAGTTTTGACCATCACAGATTCATCATGGTGTTTATCTCCTTTCTAAAAAAAAAATTGATATAATTTATGTATGAGTGAGTAAATTAATTCTTACATAAACATTAAGCATCACAAACATCTTTACTTTTTTATGTAATGCTCCCTTTTCAAAGTAGAGTTCACCTGTTTCTGTGACTTCGGCATAAAAGGGATAGTGTGGTCAGCTCTATGCCCAGCGGTCTTAACTTGCCCTAAAGTGAGTTTAATACCCATCAGAGCTGGGTGGGCTTAGGGATGCTTTACTGACTTTGAGTTAGCAGTCTAACACTCTACCACTAGGCCACGCCGTCCCATTTTAAAATGAAGGTATTTTAATCTGAACAAGCACAGGACACAGGATTAACATGACACATGATTAGCATGTAGGTGTTTTAATTTCACCAATCACATGACAGGAATTAACATGTCCCCTATTGTTGGTGTCTTAATCACAACCTCAATCTCAACATGGCACACACTTACCATGTGCCCTACTGTTTACCCCACACTATCAACCAATATGCCTACAGACACTACTATTCTTCATTCAATGAAACAGATTACAATAACAAGAAGCTGTGGTGGAGCTTACCTTCTTGAATTCAATATTCCCCAGCTGTAGAACAGCTGACAGCACACTGAAGATCCTACAAATTAAAGTAAACATGTTTTAATTAGAGGGGGGAAAAAACATTCGAATTAATAGGCTGTTAAAATTCAACACGGCAAATATTTCTAACAACATGATTAGTTCTTGGTGTATTCTGGTTTTAAAGAGAAAAATGTTGAAACAGAATTAGAATTAAAATAGACAGCAACATCATTACACTGCTGGAGAATACAATCATCATATGATTAGCATGGTAAGTAGAAGTTGTATTGGATGGTGTGGTGCAGTAGGAGAGCACATGATTGCTAACTTGAAAGCCTTAAGTTTGGTTCTTTGGTAAGGGTACTGAATAAGTTCATCAGCTGTAGACTGTACACCAATAGAGTCAGGGTTACTAAGGGTGGCTGGACATAGTACTGACCAGGCCAGTGTGTACACCATTAGTGTCAGGGTTAGTTAGGGTGGCTGGACATAGTGCTGACCAGGCCAGTGTGTACACCATTAGTGTCAGGGTTAGTTAAGGTGGCTGGACATAGTGCTGACCAGGCCAGTGTGTACACCATTAGAGTCAGGGTTACTAAGGGTGGCTGGACATAGTACTGACCAGGCCAGTGTGTACACCATTAGTGTCAGGGTTAGTTAAGGTGGACGGACATAGTACTGACCAGGCCAGTGTGTACACCATTAGTGTCAGGGTTAGTTAAGGTGGCTGGACATAGTGCTGACCAGGCCAGTGTGTACACCATTAGTGTCAGGGTTAGTAAGGGTGGCTGGACATAGTGCTGACCAGGCCAGTGTGTACACCATTAGTGTCAGGGTTAGTTAAGGTGGCTGGACATAATGCTAACCAGGCCAGTGTGTACACCATTAGTGTCAGGGTTAGTTAGGGTGGCTGGACATAGTACTGATCAGGCCAGTGTGTACACCAATAGAGTCAGGGTTAGTAAGGGTGGATGGACATAGTGCTGACCAGGCCAGTGTGTACACCAATAGAGTCAGGGTTAGTAAGGGTGGATGGACATAGTACTGACCAGGCCAGTGTGTACAACATTAGAGGCAGAGATACTTAGGGTGGCTGGACATAATGCTGACCAGGCCAGTGTGTACACCAATAGAGTCAGGGTTAGTAAGGGTGGCTGGACATAGTGCTGACCAGGCCAGTGTGTACAACATTAGAGGCAGAGATACTTAGGGTGGCTGGACATAATGCTGACCAGGCCAGTGTGTACACCAATAGAGTCAGGGTTAGTAAGGGTGGCTGGACATAGTACTGACCAGGCTAGTGTGTACACCAATAGAGTCAGGGTTAGTTAAGGTGGATGGACATAGTGCTGACCACATAGTCCATTCAAACATTCATATTAGCCAATGAATCACATGCACTCTTTAATAACAAAAACTACCACTAATAAACTTAATTTACTTAAGCATGTCTTGATTTAGCAGATCCTTAATGTTCTATATATTTCACTTATTAAATTTATATATAAAAGTTGTTACTTGAAATGTAGTGTCTTCAAGCTCTATTATGGAACAAAGAAAACTGAAGAGCTAATTAGAAAATATTTGTTATATATCAAACATCACACAGGTTCAGTTGTTCTTTTAAGCATTTTTTTCAAAACCCTTTTTAAAGAAGACAGGAGTAGTTGATGGGCTTGCTTTGACTTAGGAATAGTTTGTCCTAAAGGTATCAGTCAACAATATGGAAGAATACACTCAACAGAAATCATCATCCCAGCATCCCCAGTGTGTTACATTATAAACTTTACCAAAGGTGCAAACAGTGGCTGTTTGTAAACCACCACCAACATACCAACATCCCCAGTGTGTTACATTAAAAACTTTACCAAAGGTGCAAACAGTGGCTGTTTGTAGACCACCACCAATATACACAGTGTGTTACATTATAAACTTTACCAAAGATGCAAACAGTCTGCTGTTTGTAGACCACCAACATCCCCAGTGTGTTACATTATAAACTTTACCAAAGGTGCAAACAGTGGCTGTTTGTAGACCACCACCAATATACACAGTGTGTTACATTATAAACTTTACCAAAGATGCAAACAGTGGCTGTTTGTAGACCACCACCAATATACACAGTGTGTTACATTATAAACTTTACCAAAGGTGCAAACAGTCTGCTGTTTGTAGACCACCAACATCCCCAGTGTGTTACATTATAAACTTTACCAAAGGTGCAAACAGTGGCTGTTTGTAGACCACCACCAACATCCCCAGTGTGTTACATTATAAACTTTACCAAAGGTGCAAACAGTGGCTGTTTGTAGACCACCACCAACATACCAACATCCCCAGTGTGTTACATTATAAACTTTACCAAAGGTGCAAACAGTGGCTGTTTGTAGACCACCACCAACATACCAACATCCCCAGTGTGTTACATTATAAACTTTACCAAAGGTGCAAACAGTGGCTGTTTGTAGACCACCACCAACATACCAACATCCCCAGTGTGTTACATTATAAACTTTACCAAAGGTGCAAACAGTGGCTGTTTGTAGACCACCACCAATATACACAGTGTGTTACATTATAAACTTTACCAAAGGTGCAAACAGTCTGCTGTTTGTAGACCACCACCAACATCCCCAATGTGTTACATTATAAACTTTACCAAAGGTGCAAATAGTCTGCTGTTTGTAGGCCACCATGATGAACTTTCCAAGGGGGGGGGGGGGTCATCAGGTTAAAAGGTAAGCTTTTTAAATGACCAGGTTTAGTCAGTACAGTTCATCTACAAGGCAAATAACTCATTCTCTCTACTCAGGTAGATATCACGCTAATTGGGAGGGGGTGGAGATGTAAAGGAAAACTAATCATAAGGACAGCAAGGGCAGCTAAAATTAGATCAAATCCCCCCCTCTAGTACTTCGTTTTTTTTTCTTTCAATTTATAATTACCTCCCTTAGCAGATAGCTGTGTTGGGAAAAGTAAAAAAAAAAGTGTGATGCTAAGTTTATTTTTTGTTTTTTTAAAGCCACATGAGGAGTTAATACCAGAAGTGGGACAACTTCATATGGTGGTACAAGTACCTGGGTGGCTGATGTGTATCATACCACATGTGGCTATAGGTGTGATAGCACTCCCACTGTTGGTACAAGTACCTGTGTGGCTGATGTGTATCATACCACATGTGGCTACAGGTGTGATAGCACTCACACTGGAGGTACAAATACCTGTGTGGTTGATGTGTATTACACCACACGTGGCTACAGGTGTGATACCTTCAGCACTCCCACTGGTGGTACAAATACCTGTGTGGTTGGTGTTTTGTCACCACATGTGGCTACAGGTGTAACAGCAATCCCACTGGTGTTACAAATACCTGTGTGGTTGATGTGTATCACACCACATGTGGCTACAGGTGTGAAACCTTCAGCACTCCCACTGGTGGTACAAGTACCGATGTGGCTGATGAGTATCACCACATGTGGCTACAGGTGTAACATCACTCCCACTGGTGGTACAAGTACCGGTGTGGCTGATGTGTATCACACCACATGTGGCTACAGGTGTGATAGCACTCCCACTGGTGGTACAAATACCTGTGTGGCTGATGTGTATCACACCACATGTGGCTAAAGGTGTGACCATACTCCCACTGGTGGTACAAGTGCCTGTATGGTTGGTGTGTTGTCACACCACATGTGGCTACACTGGTGTGGCTGATGTGTATCACAGCACACGTTGATGCAGGTGAGACGGCACTACATCAAAGAGAGCAGCCTTGTTTACACCTAGGTAAGCACTTCAAAAGTGACCGATCCCAAACAGTCTACCAGCAAGCTTATTTTATGTGGAGAGTTCATGAGATGTTATGGGAAAAGAGTGGCTATGGTAAGTACATTTCTTTAGCAGGAAAACCTCATTAATTACCAACAGCAATAAGCTTAAGGATCTATAAATGTTTAGCACATGGAACTACAATAATGCTACCATGTGACTCATATTGCCAGTTGTCGGGGGGGGGGGGGGGGCGGGGGGGGGCTATTAAAAGAGTAGGTTGATGCTTCTGTGGTGTGGTTCTCAAATCACAAGGTGAGGCTTGTAGGTACAAGCAATGTTCCCTCTGGGCTGCGCGGTTGCGCGGCCGCGCACTAGTTTTGAACCTGTATCCTTGTATAAGACGTTTAGAACGCCGCGCATTAAAATACACATTGCCCGCCAGCTTATTCCCCTATAGAAGAAATGTTGAGCACAATTATTCTGACCTAGTTCGTAACTTTGGTGTGCTACGAATGTTCGAATCACCCATATGGGTGCAACTGTTGGACGTCTACATTCTTAACTATCATTCAAAAGCACATTTTTAAAGTGCCCCTTGGCGTAGATCGGCCCATCGCAGCCCTCTACACTAGTTTTGATTGGTTCGCAACGAACTTATCGGGGTTACTTCTACCAATGTTATGTTTTGAAGAACACGCTGAACAAATTGGTGACACGCTACTAGCACTCAACACATAGAGAACAATGTTTTGAATATTGGAATTACTACGATAAACCCATACATATTTACTTTTTTTTTTTTTAAGTTTTATAAAAAAATATTCTTGTGACTTTAAAATCCCGGGCAATACAAAAAATTATGCTGGGGAAATTAAGAAATTAAAAAGAAAGAAAAAACTTTGATTTTTCTATCGTGTTCTTTTCACAAACAGGGCATTATATTTTTGTGTTGATTTTTTTTCACTCACAGTCCGCTCTCAAATAGATTAGACAAGTACTTTCTCTTCATATGATTATCAAGAAAAAAGGCCAATGCATTGTGTCCTTTGCAATTATTCTTAAAGATATCTTAGAATAAATAGAATATTTATAGTCAAATCACACCCATCACAACTTAAAACAAAGCAGAAAGATATTTTTTTTAAACCAGTTGGCGTAGTAATCGTGAGTGGATTTGAAAACTTGCGACAGGACTACATCGCATAGCCAAACGACTTCCGTTTTCCCTCATGCAGCAAACGTCATAGAATGACGTTCTTTAACTTAAAAAATTCCACGCTTCGTTAAAACATGAAAGTAAACCATCAAAGCTATTTATATAAGCTGTTGCAAAAGTTGGTTTAAAATGTTGAAATGATGGGACAGGTGTTACAGAACTCATCGCAGAAAAATATAAGTACTAGAAGCCTTCACATTAACAGTGGGCTAAAAGCCTAAACGTTAACATAAGCCTCCACGCTAACAGTGAGCTAGAAGCCTCCACGCTAACAATGAGCAAGAAGCTTCAAACCTAAGAGTGAGACAGAAGCCTTCACGCTAAAGATGAGATAGAATCCACCACGCTAAACCTACAAGCTAACTAGAGCTTACACTCAAACGGTGAGCTAGATTAGTAGAAGTTTACACGCAAATGGCAAAAAGCCTATACGCAAACAGTATTTGCCAGCTATTGTATCTGACCGTTCCACCTCCACGCTAAAACAACACAGCTCCTCTACTATCCATCACACTCTCTTATTTCTGGCATACATTGACTATGATGTTTTCTATATCACAAATGCTACAATTACTATTGGTATTTGCACAGCCAATGTAAAAAGTGACAGTAAAATCACTTGCACTTTTATGAATTAATTTGGCAGCTTTAAAAAAAAATCACCAAAACCATCCCTATCCAACACCAACATCTGATCTATCAAACAAAATGTAATTCAAACCTATCCATCAACACCGCTAGTTTTGTCCCTATCCAACAACACCGCTAGTTTTGTCCTTATCCAACTACACCGCTAGTTTTGTCCCTATCCAACTACACCGCTAGTTTTGTCCCTATCCAACAACACCGCTAGTTTTGTCCTTATCCAACTACACCGCTAGTTTTGTCCCTATCCAACTACACCGCTAGTTTTGTCCCTATCCAACTACACCGCTAGTTTTGTACCTATCCAACAACACCGCTAGTTTTGTCCTTATCCAACTACACCGCTAGTTTTGTCCTTATCCAACAACACCGCTAGTTTTGTCCCTATCCAACTACACCGCTAGTTTTGTCCTTATCCAACAACACCGCTAGTTTTGTCCTTATCCAACAACACCGCTAGTTTTGTCCCTATCCAACAACACCGCTAGTTTTGTCCTTATCCAACAACACCGCTAATTTTGTCCTTATCCAACTACACCGCTAGTTTTGTCCCAATTCAACAACACCGCTAGTTTTGTCCCTATCCAACAACACCGCTAGTTTTGTCCCTATCCAACTACACCGCTAGTTTTGTCCCTATCCAACAACACCGCTAGTTTTGTCCTTATCCAACAACACCGCTAGTTTTGTCCTTATCCAACTACACCGCTAGTTTTGTCCTTATCCAACTACACCGCTAGTTTTGTCCCAATTCAACAACACCGCTAGTTTTGTCCCTATCCAACAACACCGCTAGTTTTGTCCCTATCCAACAACACCGCTAGTTTTGTCCCTATCCAACAACACCGCTAGTTTTGTCCCTATCCAAAAACACCGCTAGTTTTGTCCCTATCCAACTACACCGCTAGTTTTGTCCCTATCCAACTACACCGCTAGTTTTGTCCTTATCCAACAACACCGCTAGTTTTGTCCTTATCTAACAACACCGCTAGTTTTGTCCTTATCCAACAACACCGCTAGTTTTGTCCTTATCCAACTACACCGCTAGTTTTGTCCCAATTCAACAACACCGCTAGTTTTGTCCCTATCCAATACACCGCTAGTTTTGTCCTTATCCAACAACACCGCTAGTTTTGTACCTATCCATCACCACTAGATATATCCCTATCCAACAACACCGCTAGTTTTGTCCCTATCCAACAACACCGCTAGTTTTGTACCTATCCAACAACACCGCTAGTCTTGCACTTATCAATCACCACCAGATATATCCCTATCCAACAACACCACCAACACCAGATATATCTCTATCCAACAACACCACCATACACCAGTTCTATCCCTATCCAACAACACCACCAACACCAGCTCTATCCCTATCAAACAACACCAACAACACCAGATATATCCCTATCAAACAACACCACCATACACTAGATCTAGCCCATTCCAACAACAACACCATATAGGCTATATCCCCATCTAACAATGCCAAATGTAAACAACGCATCCCTTTGTCACGCAAACAATTGAACCTCTTGTTCGGGCTACAACAGAGGCTCCCAACTCAACTGAAGTGTTGAATGTCAATGATAATTTTAAACCCCTCCTACACTACACAGAGAGCCGAAATCTGAGAACAGCCTTAACAATTAGTGATGCAACAAACCTGGTGTTTTAACAAGCGATAGACTCACAAAACCCTAAAACCGCAGTGGCTTTTAACTTTTCACAACTGTTTACAAACAAGAAGATAGTGAGGGAGGGGGTATGTTTAATATAGAGCCATTACGGTAAAAAGGTGTTTAAATAAGTAGTACTCACTTTCGCTGTGTCTCGGGCGAGAAGCCAACCATCTCCATGGACTGTTTGAGCCGGGCGAACTCATGTTCCTCGTCCACACCCTCCACGCTGTAGCAAGCACTCTACAACAACACAAAATGAACGTCACACACTGCACTGATATGATGCCTATTGAAGCTGGTGATGACACACCATCACTCTAACGCTAAACGCAGCTTTGATGCTAAACTAGGCCTACCACTAAACCGTAACTCCATCTTCGACCATGAATCTTACCCTATCCTCGACCATAACCCTAACCCTTAACCCTAACCCTATCCTTGACCATAACTCTAACCTTATCCTTGCCCATAACTATGTCCCTAACCGTATCCTTTCCCATAACTATGTCCCTAACCCTATCCTTGACCATAACCCTAACCCTATCCTTGACCATAACCCTAACCCTATCCTCGACCATAACCCTAACCCTATCCTTGCCCATAACTATGTCTCTAACCCTATCCTTGACCATAACCCTAACCCTATCCTTGCCCATAACTATGTCTCTAACCCTATCCTTGACCATAACCCTAACCCTATCCTTGCCCATAACTATGTCTCTAACCCTATCCTTGATCCTAACCCTGACCCTATCCTTGACCACAACTATGAACCTAACCCTATCCTTGCCCATAACTATGTCCCTAACCCTATCCTTGACCCTAACCGTATCCTTTCCCATACCTATGTCCCTAACCCTACCCTTGGCCATAACCTTAAGGGGGTCATCCATAAATGACGTCACGCTTTTTTTTGACGATTTTTACCTCCCCCCCCTCCCCTCCGTCACACGTCGTCACAAAAAGCCAGACCCACCCCCCCTAAAATGACGTCACACCTCACTCAGCCTACTCACCCCCCCCCCCCCTCAAAATTGCAGTTGATTTTTTTTTTAAACATCGGTATTTTTCCAAAATCTTGTCTGAAATTGTGAAATATGTCAAAATAGAGTATTTTAATCAATTACTATTATAATTTATTAAAACTGTTTTCTAAAACTCTAAATAACGTCTAAAATTCGTTTTCTAACATTTCTTATCTATAAAGCAAAAGTGTGACGTCGCACCATCTGAACCCCTACCCCTCATCACACATCGTCACAAAATTACCGACCCCCCCTCCCCCCTACGAGTGTGACGTCATTTATGGGCGACCCCTAAACCTATCCTTGCCCATAACTATGCCCTTGGCCATAACCCTTGACCTCTGTACAGAGCCACTAAATAAATGTAACGATTTCGGCTGCATCGAGGTGAATTGCATGATAAAGTTGTCGACATCAGAAAAACATGGTCTAAGTCTTTCTGCTGCAGTTACATAAGGAATTATTTGATGGGGGGAAAATGCTCGACTCTGTAGTAAACAACAGTAATTTTTTTATTATTTTAAATCAACCCATCCTCTTGATGAATTTGTAACTACTTGAACGTCACTAAACACAATCCATGAAAATGATTTGGAAATCTCGGAACAGTTTTTTTTTTAAAGACCCTAAAGTTATTTTTAGTAGATGGGGAACTACCCGGTCTTTCAATGGGCGTATTTTCTTATATATATTTTTTTAAATTGGAATCAAAAGTCTACACATAAGTCAATTTTGTATTTAAAACTCCTTGAGCATACTTTATTAGTAGCAAAATAATATAGTTCAAACGGCAGACATTTGTTTTTATCCAACCAACGACATAGCAAACATCACATTAAAAAAAAAATTGTATTGCTAAATATTAGCTCAACTATGTAACCTAACGCCTGTGACGGTAAAACCGTTTAGGCCTAGCTCCACGTTATTCTTACACCACCCCTTACCTGCTCTATACTTCCCCCCCCCTCTATACAACTACGTACATTCCTATCTTTCGTCCCCCTCGCAGGCCCCTCTCTAGTTGGCTAGTTTGTCCACGTGACACACCGCCAATGTAAAGGCATATAAGGGGATGCAACAAAGGGATTCTCGCACTCTTCCAGGACTGAGCTCAGCTGGTGGTGTCGCATGTTAACGGTAAAATTGTATATTTGTACCGTGATAGTAGTAAAATCTGTAAATTCAACCGGTAGGAGGATCTGTGCCGCTTCTCTACCGGGAATATAGTACAACAGTTACTGATATTAAAATAATAACGCTAATAACCTAGAAGGTTATTAATAAATTTATTACAAACTTTGTTTTGCGTATGTGATGTCTTAATTATAAACTTTCATTACACATATAGAGTTTACATAACTTAATAACTTGAGACTTCCAACGCGTACACATGCGTTCGCCTTGTCTGTTAAAATAGCAGTTGTGAGTTGAATGATTGGTCCCCGACCTAGAACGCTGTAAATAGAAGGCATGGCCTACTAAATATTGCTAACATAAACAACATAACTAGAGTTACATGTGTAGGATAGAACAATGTTGTGGGATATAGTAATGAGAGGTACTCATTCAATACAACTCAAGTTGAGGGAAAATTACAACAATATAGATAATAGTAAAATTACATCAAATGCAGACAATAAAACTATGACACTTAAGGTCGATATTATAGATTTCTAGTTTTAAAATAATCAAATACCTTCTGTTAAGAAGCGATAATTCCTAATTTCTTGGACGCTTATACCCAGGGTGAGGGTTAGCGTGCAGGTGCGCTGAGCAAGGGCAGTGGTCGGGGTAGAAAGACCGAGTTAATCGGTTACCGGCCCTAATATCGCACCAGCGACGGGCCTGTCCCATAAGCCTTTTCGGCTTGGGATGAGTCACAATGTAGATCTAGCGACTGAACAGTCTAACGGGGGGGGGGAGAAGAGGGAGGAAGAGGTGGAGCACAGGGTGGCGGTAGAATCACATTACCGTCACACCCCCTTTCCGCGCTAAATGTTTTGCTAAAAGTACAACTTTAGCGGACTGAAGTAGCCGTCACAAAAAAATATATTTAGATAAATAAATGGTTAAGGCTATTACATGAAACGTCATAGCATGGTATAATGAGCTATAAGTAGTAACTACAAAGAAGTGTTCAACGGACAAAAAATTGTACATTAATATACGTTGTTGCTTGTATACAAGGTGATTGAATACAATACTGTGTTACCTTTACTATAGGCAAAATATAAGTGTGATAATTGTAGGTTATACATCTGAGTTCAACAGTGTAAAAGTAAGCTTATATACATAATAAGCAAGTGTCTTAATAATATCATCAGTTAACCATTTAGTAAAAGAAACAATGTTAACATACAAAATAAATTTAACAGTAATAATAGTAAAATACTAAACCGTTGGGGTGTACAAAACCAGATGAGTTATGCTATTATGCTGCAGTTATTCTGCTAAGGAACTCTGCCAACACATTTTCAGAGCCAGCAATAGGCTGGATGGTAAAGTGATATTCCTGCAGTGTCATGGCCCATCTAGCTAATCTGCTGTTGACAGGTTTTGAGAACTGAAGGACTGTAAGGGGTTTGTGATCTGTCTGGACAATGAAATGTGTGCCCCACAGATATCTAGAAAATTTTGTAATAGACCACACTAAGCCCAGAGCTTCCTTCTCAATAACACTGTAACGTGTTTCTCGAGGTAACAATTTCCTGCTAGCATAAAGTACAGGGTGTAACAGTCCATTGTGCTCTTGTAATAAACAAGCACCTATGGCATATGAGCTAGCATCAGATCTGAGGATAAAGGGTTTAGACAGATCAGGCAATGAAAGGATAGGTGAAGTAGAGAATGCCCCCTGTATTTCGTTGAGTGCCTCTTCACAAGCCCCAGACCAGACAACCCGGTCAGGTTTTCCCTTCTTAACCAACTCTGAAAATACACTTGTTATGTCAGCAAAATTAGGGATGAACGGAATTACATCACAGGCAGGAATAGTTTAGGTCAGATAAGTATTTAAATGCCCTGTGGGCTAAGGCACGGGCAGTGTAAAGTTAAGTAATTCAGGTAAGTCATCGACTAGCACAATGTAAAGTAACAATGTATAGTGTTTATGAAAAAATACATGACAGCAAGATAATATCTATATATGGTATTTATTAAAACTCCTTGATACACTGTTAATCAATTATGCATATAAAAAGTAAAGTTAAGTAAAAGTAAGAAATAACTAAGTAAAACCAAACCCAGAAAAACACGTGGAGGTCGGGCCGACGGCCCCAACGCCGCGTGCGACACCACCAGCTGAGCTCAGTCCTGGAAGAGTGCGAGAATCCCTTTGTTGCATCCCCTTATATGCCTTTACATTGGCGGTGTGTCACGTGGACAAACTAGCCAACTAGAGAGGGGCCTGCGAGGGGGACGAAAGATAGGAATGTACGTAGTTGTATAGAGGGGGGGGGAAGTATAGAGCAGGTAAGGGGTGGTGTAAGAATAACGTGGAGCTAGGCCTAAACGGTTTTACCGTCACACCCCCTTTCCTCGCTAAAATTTCGTGGTAACGCAATTTTCAGCGGACCAGAAATAAAACAATATCTTTTCATGTGTCTTTCAAAGTATAGTTAAGCACAAAATGTAAATAACAATGTCTTTAGACGAAAATTAATAACATTGAAACATAGGCCATTTACAGGCAAAATGAGTAAACATTGGCCATGATAGGCGAGTACAACATCAATTACAACATTGTGATATGCCATAAAAGGGCATAGTAAACAAACATTTTGTTGTGGATGTAAAGTGTAATAAGACAACAGTGAATAATGACATTTTTTTCAGTATAAGTTTACATTGTATTCAGAAAAATTAACTAACGCTAAGTTCTGTTTTAGAAGTATGACAACCAGGTACGCAGTAATTGACTGTGCTGTTAGTTGGGGACGATAAGTCTGATTCGGTCCGCAAGGGCGAGAACCAGTTTTTGGTGCTAAGGGTGATAATTGTAACTTGCTCTGTTGATTATCTACCCCTTGTATAGCTGCGACAGGTAATTCAGGACCGAGAGCGATCCTCCTCTTGTCGGCGAATTTTTTTCCATTAGCGAGGGGCTGGTGAGGTTTAGTATGTAGACCTATGGTGGGTAGAACCATGGGGCCGATAAGGTTGACAGTGGTTGGTTTGTTGTTTTGTCTCCTGGGCTCTTGACGTGCTGTGTAATTAAGGTCGACTGGAGCATCCGGTGCTGTGTTTATTGATGATTCAGTCGGGGCAGGGGAAGTAATTTTAACGAAGTCGCTTTTATGGCTCAGTGTAGCATCATGAGTGTTATCTTCTGCCTGTGGCAGGGTTGGTGTGTAGGGAGTAGCGGGTGTTGGTTTAGGTCCTAATATGGTCATGTTTTTCAGCTGCTCAAGCATTGCCTGCTCGGCCATCTTTAAGCGTGATTCCGTTTCGGTCCTTCTATTTATACGTCCCTTCCAAATAATAATTCTTTCAGCTATTGACACGCTGGTATTTTCTAAAACTTCGTCTTCTTGTTTTTCGATTGATTTGATACTATCCCATTCCGATCTTTCAAAATTATTGAAATTGATCTCGATAGCCACTTTAATTGCTTGTAATTTAATTTCTTCCTCCCACTGTGGCTCATTTAATCTTTCTTCCTCGTCTAATCTTCTACGTCCGTCTTCTTCCTGCAAGTCCGCTAAGTCCTCTATGTATTTTTGTCTAACAAATGCACTGAGTGCCGCCCCTTCGTGGCCATAGTCAATGGCGTACCTGATAAGGGCGGGGATGCTAGTGGAGCCACTCATTATGCAGCCTGGCTAGGACGTTGACACGAGTAACGTGACACGCGTGTGCTCAAGCCGTGTACCGGGTTACGCCTAACAACAAACTAACTAAAAGAAAAGTATTTGACAGACTAACAGAAGTAAGTCTATTCTACAAATAATAGACTACTAAGCTAACTACAAGAATTAAAGACCAGTTTAAAATTAAAACAAAAGGAATCAACGTAGTAAGTCAGAGTCAAAAGCTAAAACTTGACACTTAGCTACAATTCCAGTGGTCTTGCCCTTCTTGTGCAGCCGTCAGTTGTACAGAATACTTCTTGAGCAGGTAGCAATAACACACAGAAATATTTTTTTCCAAAAATTCAAAGTAAACAATAGCAGTAAAATTCAAATAGATATGTGAAACAGCAGGATTTATTCAAATACGAGTGGCTAACTCGTGTCTAGTATTTAGTTTGACGAGCCCCCATGTTAACGGTAAAATTGTATATTTGTACCGTGATAGTAGTAAAATCTGTAAATTCAACCGGTAGGAGGATCTGTGCCGCTTCTCTACCGGGAATATAGTACAACAGTTACTGATATTAAAATAATAACGCTAATAACCTAGAAGGTTATTAATAAATTTATTACAAACTTTGTTTTGCGTATGTGATGTCTTAATTATAAACTTTCATTACACATATAGAGTTTACATAACTTAATAACTTGAGACTTCCAACGCGTACACATGCGTTCGCCTTGTCTGTTAAAATAGCAGTTGTGAGTTGAATGATTGGTCCCCGACCTAGAACGCTGTAAATAGAAGGCATGGCCTACTAAATATTGCTAACATAAACAACATAACTAGAGTTACATGTGTAGGATAGAACAATGTTGTGGGATATAGTAATGAGAGGTACTCATTCAATACAACTCAAGTTGAGGGAAAATTACAACAATATAGATAATAGTAAAATTACATCAAATGCAGACAATAAAACTATGACACTTAAGGTCGATATTATAGATTTCTAGTTTTAAAATAATCAAATACCTTCTGTTAAGAAGCGATAATTCCTAATTTCTTGGACGCTTATACCCAGGGTGAGGGTTAGCGTGCAGGTGCGCTGAGCAAGGGCAGTGGTCGGGGTAGAAAGACCGAGTTAATCGGTTACCGGCCCTAATATCGCACCAGCGACGGGCCTGTCCCATAAGCCTTTTCGGCTTGGGATGAGTCACAATGTAGATCTAGCGACTGAACAGTCTAACGGGGGGGGGGAGAAGAGGGAGGAAGAGGTGGAGCACAGGGTGGCGGTAGAATCACATTACCGTCACAACGCCACAGCAACCTTAATCTTTAAAGAGAAACATAATCAACTTAGACTCAACATACACACACACAGACGGATAAAATGTATAAAAGCTAGCCTGTCTGGCTGTAAACTCAACAGTTTTCCCCACTGGAACGTAACACTCAGGTAATGACACATGCTTCAACAAAAACAAAAAAACAAAACTGGCCAAATCAGCTGTTTACCTGGGAGAGATAATTATATTGGTCAGCTTTCATAAGATGAAAAGCTTCCCTTTCCCGCTCGTCCGCACCTGCCAACAGGTAGTAAAACACGTGATAGTTCCTGCAGGGGGAAAACAAGCAGCTCATGTAGGTGTATACAGCTTGGTGTGGGAACAACGTGTGTACAACGTGTATATATATATATATATATATATATATATATATATATATATATATATATATATATATATATATATATATATATATATATATATATATATATAAGATTTTAATAAAACAAAGATAAAAATAAAGTAAATTTACAAAATAAAACAAATCTGTATTCTCTGGTAAAAGCATTGGTCGTGTCGTGAGAATGTGTGAGGGGTATAAAAATTGATGGCAGACACGCATTAGGTCTAGTTGGTGGACTATTGACATTCTGTTCATGACCTAAATTCTGGACACACATAACTTTGAAATGAAATTGCTATTGTGTTATTTTATATGTACATTGTATTAAAAACATTTTAGTAAGAGTATTGTTAAATTCATCGAATTCTGCATTTAAATAAGTACATTCATTATTCTTCAACTAGTTTTATTTGTTCATTGTGTAGTATTATAGTAATAGTTTAATCTGTGTTCTTATATTATCCGCTGCATTGTTCATATACTGGTGTGAATTGTTTATACGGTGTATTAAAAACCTCACAAAACTAATTATTAGAATTACTCATGGCACAGCACGATTAACGAGCGAAGGGAAATCACTCTGCCCCGTACACGGAAAAGTTGTCTGTCGCGGCGATGTGAACCAGGTCCCCGGCACGTGAGTGTCGTCATTTAAATGAGGATGCCAAGACATCCTGTATATTTATAGACGCGACTTTTGAGTGAGCGGTCGCCACTGTGTCTGCTCCTCGTTTACCTAACAGCTGAACGTTCAACATGCATGCACATAGTTGCCATAGTTATACCAGGATTTAGGTTGACTCCTACACCCTGTATCTGCTGACGCCTACACCAATACTGCTGACTCCTACACCCAATCTCTGCTGACTCCTACACCCAATCTCTGCTGACTCCTACACCCAATCTCTGCTGACCCATACAATCTTTGATGACTATTACACCCAATATTTGCTATGCCCAATCTCTGCTGATTCTTAATTAAACCCAATCTCTGCTGACTCTTACACTCAACCTCTGTTGACTACTACATCCAATCTCTGCTGACTCTCTGCTGAGCTCCAACATACGAGATTCAGATGGCTCTTAAAGACATATCCCAATAATCAACTTCACTGACGCCCACAAACTCCCAACCACTGACCATTTTGACTCCTAAAAACCATCCCACTGACTCACACTTACGGGGACCACGATAAGAACTAAAGCAAATACTTCGTTAACCGACTAACTTAGGTCCAACCACCACTGACCCTGCTGACTCCTAAAAACCATCTTGCTGTCTCACACTTGCGAGACCATGATAAGAATTAAAGCCAACACTTCGTTAACCGACTAACTTAGGTCCACCCATCTGTAACAACACAAGGCCGGCCAGTCAGCCGTCCTACCAACAACAAGGATCTTTGTTTACCATCCTGTTTCCCATCTACGCCGTGTGTTTTTCCCCCTAAATCCTTGTCATCGGGTCGTTAGGTCGCAGGATCTACCATACATCGGGCCTGACGTCAAGGCTCAGATTAAGGAACACCGGGCAATAAACTTTAAGCAACTTGCTTCCTCTTCCAACGTTCACGCCGTCTATATTATGGGAAGCGGAATATATCAAACTTCTTATGTTTACTAGTTTTTAGATGCTTTGCCGTCTCAGTGGCGAACAGAGTTTCTTCCAGGCATCTCTTCGGGGGGGGGGGGGGGGGGGGGGGGGGCGACGACCACAAAATGGAATTTATATAGAAATATATACTTTTGACAGTGTCCAGTGTCCGCCCCCCCCCCCCCCCCCCCCCCACCCGGAGAAAAAAAGTCTGGAAGAAACACTGGTGGCAAAGCTAGTCACAAGGGGTAAGGCCCAGGGATGTTTCTTTCAGGCATCTCACTCTCAGGGGATTACCGCCCTACTTCCCGGAGCATGCCTACAGCCCCCCCCCCCTCCATCCTCCTCCAAGGAAGAAATGAAAAAAAATATAGCCTAATTAATATATATTTTACACACAATGTCTAATCTCTAATTGTGTTATAGACACAAGATAAAGCCACGCCTCTGGTTTGTTTTCAGATAGTTTTAACATAGCCCCCCCCCCCCCCCCCTCCTAATGTAATCGTCTGCACCGATTTGAATTACCAACTTCCTGTTCCCATTGTACTTCCCTCCAACAATTTTAAAGATGTATCCAGAAACGGAATTCGCCCCTTTCCGGAACTGTACCGTTGTTATCTGCTTGAGTTTACATCCGTCTGGTATGGGTGGGTAGGTTGTTTTTTTTACACTACACCGGCGGGTTTTTCTCGCTGTTGACTGGCGACGTTTTCCTTAAGTAAACACCGTGTGATGCAATTATAGCCCTGGTGTTTGTGGTGCCCGTACCACGGGTTTATGCTGATGTTTTAGCGTGGATGTGTGTTGACACGGCAGCATCTGTGTGTGTGCAGACACAATAGGTTTGGGGTGTGTGCTGTTGTTACACAATGGATGTATTGTCCGTGATAGCATTATTATAATGCTGTAGCTATTGTATGCTGCCGATATTGAAGGGATGAGTATTGCAGTAAATACCACTAATGTATTATGCCGCTATACCAAATCAGCATTAGTAAATGTTGGGACTATTGTAGTAATGCATGTTGTAGATGGAGCAAGGATGCTTATAAATACCACTAATGTATTATGCCGCTATACCAAATCAGCATTAGTAAATGTTGGGACTATTGTAGTAATGCATGTTGTAGATGGAGCAAGGATGCTTATAAATACCGCTGATGTATTATGCCGCTATACCAAATCAGCATTAGTAAATGTTGAGACTATTGTAGTAATGCATGTTGTAGATGGAGCAAGGATGCTTATAAATACCGCTGATGTATTATGCCACTATAGCTTTAGTATATGCTGGGACTAATGTAATAGTAGTGAATGTTGCCGATACAGCATGAATGCTACCGTAAATACCACTAATGTATTATGCCGCAATAACATTAGTATATGTTGGGACTATTGTAACAATAATGCATGTTGCAGATAGAGTAAGGTTGCATATAAAAACCAATGGTGTATTATGCCGCCATGGCATTCTTATATGCTGTAGCTATTGTTGCAGTGATGTATGCTGCCGATATAGCAGGGATGAGTATTGCCGTAAATACTACAAATGTATCATGCCGCTATAGCTTAGTTTATGCTGGGACTATTGTAGCAGTCGGTGAGGTATGCTGCCGATATAGCAGGGATGAGTAGCCTACTGCCGTAAATACCACTAATGTATTATGCCGCTATAGCAAATTAGCATTAGTATTAGCTGAGACTATTGTAGTAATAATGCATGTTGTAGATGGAGCAAGGATGCATATAAATACCACTCATGTATTACGCCGCTATAGCGTTACTATACGCTGTAGCTATTGTGGCAGTAATACATCTAGCCGAAGTAGCAGTAATGAATGTTGCAGATAGAGCAAGGATGCATAAAAATACCACAAATGTATTATGCCACTATAGCGTTACTATATGCTGTAGCTATTGTAACAATAATACATGTTGCCGATGTAGCAGATGGAGTATGGCTGCGTGTTGCCGTAAATACCATCGACGCCTACTGCAACACCACGTACACCAAGGGTAGCGACACGTACGGGGGGTAATGTCTTCCAAAATGTCACACTCGTCGCCAACATTAACCCGACACAATGCGAGCCTAACTCGGATGGTTTTATCTCAAATGTCAAACGTTGAGTGCCGGTAAACAGTATCCACCCACAGTTTAATGAATGCACGGGGTGGTGGGGGAGGGTGGGGTAGATAAGGCAGGGAGGGGGACAATGAAAAGAGATCAAATAGAATATTTTCTAAGTAACGAAGCCAGGGTTTAGAGATGATGATGGGGATATACAATGGATGAGAATGTCGCTTTGTTAAAAAGTGTGATGAGGGGAAGGAACGTGGTAACTATAGAGGAGGGGGGGGGGGCAGCTAAAAAACGATAAGAGAATGGAACTTGATAACTATGATTGAGGGAATTTGATAACGTAAAGGGGAGGGAATTTGATAGCAATGCTCATTTGGATTAGGGGAGAAAAATAATCTTTAAGTGGGGTTCTTTACTTGAGTGGACGGCGAAAACGAGATAACTGTCTTAGATTTTTCTTAATACTATTGAGAGACTTTATATTCACACTTGCAATACTTTCGTTAAAGAAAAAAACGTCCGGTTACATTTAAACCTGTTATCTACTGTGCAGGGAAATGAAAATGTAAAAATTACAAATAAATTAAGTTCACGTTAAAATAGAGTTTATAACGCTAAAGCTGCAGTCAGTAAAATGCTTACCTTTCATTCTTTGCTTGAAACACAATTCTAGATTTCTCCAAGAGGTATTTCTCCACGATAGCACTGGAAAAAGAAATGAGACGTTTAGAACGGGAAATTGTAATGCGACGTACAGAAATATGAATAACAACAGGTAGTACATAAAATAATATATCGTACATATTTTAAGAATATATCTTATGAGATCATCCAGCTCTGTAGGAACCTAGTTAAAGTCAAAGTCAAAAGCTTTCTAATGAGATGTAAATTACAATGTGTTAAGCAAATGCTATTGTGGTGTATGCAAACCTAATATATCTAGAGAGTCAAAGTTTATTCTTTAAGGTATATCGCCATCTATATAAATTTCCGTACATAAAAATGAAAGCGGACAGGGAAATGAGAAAATTATGTTAGGTGCAATTTTAAGACGTTACGGACAGGTACACTGATTATGGGAATTTGGTATTTAAATTGGTGGTGTGATCAACGCTATGCGTAAATTTTCACACTCTGGTCAGGCACCCATAGGCCAAAGGAACTGGCTACAGGCAAGAAATTATAGAAAAAAAACTCATTTCGTGGGAACCGAACACAAGCTTTTATGGATAACAATCGTGCGCTCTATCCCTCCACCACGATCTCCCTATCTGACAATAAGTTCAACATTGTTTACATTTAAATAACTTCATGCTAGACGAAAAGATCACACGTCGAAAATACCAATGGGTAACGAGCTCATGTAACCCTCACTTTGGTGTGTGGTAGCGACAAGATCGCAGCAACGCGCGACGGGTACGCTGGTATATAAATAAAACCCAGATTTACAAATCGTTATTTAATTGCTTGTTCACAAACCACCTTTTTTATTTAATTCACCTACCCAGCTAAGACAAAATTTATGAAACATAAACATTGATTCGATCATCAGCTGTATCTATGTCATAAAACATGTCTTTACAGCCATGCTGGCCCATTTTATTCCCACAGCCGCGGTAGTTGTGTGAATAGTTCATTTGCCGGATTGTGTTCCCGCTGAGCAATTTCTCAACTCATCACTTTCACAGGGTGTGGTCCATTTGAATTTGAACCGTGCCTGCACTTGAGCGTGCTGCATGCTTGACGGGGATATGTGCTACGGGTAGGGGCAGGCTCTGGTTGTTGTGTGGGTTTATGTGAGGGATCATGTGAGGGGGGGGGGGGTATATGGGAGGGAGAATGTGTGGTGGAGAAAATGTGGGGTGGATGTGTGGAAGAGCATATTAGGGAAATTGTGGGGAAATATGTGGAGGGGGGAGGTTGTGCGGGGGAGCATGTGGGGGGGAGCATGTGGGGAAGTATGAGAGGGGTGGGGAAGTATGTGGGGGAGGATGTGCGGGGGAGAATTTGTAGAGGGGAGCATGTGTGACTAGGTGTGTGTTGGGAGCGTGTGGGGGGAGAAAGTGTGGGGCAGCATGTGGGGGAGCATGTGTGGTTTGAGTGTGTGTAGAGCGTGTGTGGGGAGAGCATGTGTGGGGGAGTATGTGTGGGGGAATATGTGGGGGAGTATGTGTGGGGGAGTATGTGTGGGGGAATATGTGTGGGAAGAGCAAGTGTAATGACGAGCTATGAATTAGTGATATACTACATTAACAGCAGTAACGACATGTAGGCCTATAGTGCATGGTGTAAGTTGATGTTTTGATGCAGCGGTATGGAGCAGAGATTTATGGCGTGATGTTTCGTGAGATGAGTTAGTTTTATATACTGAGATGACATTAGGTGTATGATATACAGTGGTGGTCAAACACTTCAAGATATAACCTCAAGATATCATTGATTATGCAGCTTTCTTCAATGTCCTGAATCAGGTAAACAGAATCAAGCGTGCGCTTAATCAGATAATTATAACAGCTTAATGAGATAGTTATAACGGAATCAAGAACGCACTGAATCAGATAAACATAATAAAGCGTATAACAGAGTCAAAAATGAAGAGTGCACTGAATTAGATAAACAGACCATAATGGTGAGCGCCCTGCATTTGATCAACGATTCGACCAAATCCAAATGCGGAAACAGTTTGTCAGCAACGGAGAATGTGTATAAATCTCCGGGACTATGTGAAGAGGGGGTCTCGCCCTCGCAATGTTTACATGCATGCTGAGATTACGCGTATCTACACCCCTAGCACCCCACCCCCACCCCTTCTGTCTCAGGGGAGCAACGGCAACTGCATGTACCGCCCATCCCCCGGCATGACAAACCCATGTCTGGTCGTACGTGCGGTGTGTGAAACGTCTCCATCATAAGGTAAATAAACATGGACAGGTTCTACGCGTAAAGAATCGGGTATATTTCACAACTGGGGTACAACTTTGATAAGGAGTTTCTAGCGTAAAGAATCGGGTATATTTCACAACTGGGGTACAGCCGTGATAAGGGGTTCTACTAATTCTAGCGTAAAAAAGGTTTATACTAATTTAAACTTTTTTTTTACAATAAAGCGAAACAAAATTTGTAATTAAAAGAAAGCGAGGCGTGATCCATTTCTTTAGGAATATATTTTTTGTTCTTATTAAAGCGACAATGCAACAGTCTTGCTAAATTATGGTCTGACATTCAGGAACCTTTCACTGAAATGAAAGCTATTAGTTGTTAGCAGCGAACCGGGTACAGCCTGGATCTCGTGCATCAAGAAGAGAAAAAAAAAAAAAAAGATATTTCGTTATACACGTGGGTCTCTGAAAGGTCATCGCAATGCATGAATAAGCAGGGTCGAGCAGGACTTGGGAGTAGGGGGGGGGGGGGGGGGGTTGACCTCGCGTTTGACTGCTCGCTCTTTTGTTTCAAATCTGTGTACAAAGCTGCAACACAAGAAATAAACAAAGCCCCTCCCTTACGGCTCTGTCAACACAAAGATTTCGGCCGTGCAGGGACAACAGCGCGTACTTTTTTTAACATCCCAAATGAGATAACGTCATGAATAAAACAAACAAAAGGAAACACGGATATTCAGTAAGTGGCTTATTTCATCCACTTTAACCCCTCCTGATATGTAGAGCAATGATGTGTAATTTTAATGTGGAGTAAAACAAAATTGTTTGATATGCCGACTACCCTTAAGTTCCTGACGGTCAATATGGATGATGAAGTAGAGCTCATGTGTCTGTGACTACGGCACAAGACATGGCCGGCTTTACTTTTGTCTAACATGAATCTGGGTACCCACCAGGGCTGGGTGGAATCTTGGACGTCCAACATCCGAGCTCGTGAGTTTTACGAGCTCGTAAAATTTTAAAGCAGTCGACGCAAGCGCAGTGAAGCATAGTCGCAACAATCAAGTGTGACGTATCCCACAGGAACACGTCCATGTTTGTATTACGTCATCTCATAGTCACAAAAATCAAGTCTGACGTATCCTACAGTGTATTACGTCATCTCATAGTCGCAACAATCAAGTGTGACGTATCCCACAGGAGAACACGTCCATGTTTGTATTACGCCAGTTTTGTGCAACCATGCGGACACGCCTAACTTGTATTGCTAATGTAACAATCTGCTCATAAAAACATTCATAAAAACATCACACAAAACCCACGCGCCCACACTCAAATCGGGTATTCTTTTTTTTTTCGCCTTGCTGTTTTGTTTTGCTGTTGTTTTTTTTTTTTTTTTTTTTTTTGTTTTTTTTTTTTTTTTACTGAGCGTATTTTAATTAACATTAATGAAAATTTAAATGTAAAACAATGTATTCCAAGTAGCAACTGTATTTAAAGCGCTATTTATTTTTTACATGTTATCATACAATCCAGTATGGCAATCGGAAGAGTTTTATCTGGCACGTACGCTAACGGCGGTATGTATGCACGTGGGCGAACAATCGTACACGCACTCCAAGCAAATTAAGAGTACTTGATTACACCGTCTGTGGCCTAATTGAGCAACAAAAACATAAACAACATGTATTCAAATAGCTAGACAATGTTGTACGATCCAGAAATTCCTGTACCGATTCGCTAAATTACAGTACAGTGTAGGCTTATAGGAAAAGAAACGTTAGTTGATTTTTTACTAAGTTAAAAGGAGGTTAAAATAGGTGTATAGAATACAGCTTTTATGTATATTAATCTACCCCAAACAAAAATTTCAAGACGAGTATAATGAGATTTCGTATCCCCCTTGCCATCACCCCCTCCCCACTTTGCTTACACCTAGGATAAAGACAAACAGCATACCGGTCTAGTACACATAAGGTGCGCATTTCAAACGCTTTTCACCACCCCCTCCCCTTACAAACACATCATTCTCCTCCCTAATGTCTCAAACTGCATTAAAAAAATCCAACCTAGTCCTGATATCAGGCGGCGCTGAGAGATAACATGACACATACAACATGGCCGATATGATAACAAGCTCCAATCTCTCCACCATCCATTATGGGAACTCTTGTTTTTACCGGCGACACTGACGCGTGCCTACAAACACGGACAAGATACCCACCATCGCCATCTCTACCCCAGGCTCGCTCCCTAACCCATCGTCATACGCCTCCCCCCCCCCCCCACATTACACGTCCCTGCCCGTTCGTCATGCGCCCCACCCCACCCACCCCCACCATTACACGCCTCAACCTTCCACACACACACACATTACATGACCCAACCCCTCATCACACACCCCCCAACCCCCTACACACCCCACCCCCTAACGCCTCATCACACGCCCCCCCAACGCCTCATCACACCCCACTTTAAACTCCCACTCCATGTTCAGCTATATTTAACGCAATTAAGACGTTTTCAAAACGCTATCAGAATGCCGGGGGGTAGAGAGAGAGAGAGAGAGAAGGGGAATTTAAAAGAGAGCCAGGTATTCTCTGGAAACCGTGGGATACAGTTCCCATCCACACCTGACAGGTATCAGCGGCTCTGTGATTCATGTTAAGAGCCTGTGTGGTTGGCGCTCCGGGCTGTATACACCGGGGGAAGGGTGATAGTCTACAGGGTGCACGTTCAAACAAAACAACACCAGACGCTTCTCTATGGCCAATTGGCGGGGTTTTTTTTTACGTGTTAGAGATATAGTACGGGCAATTGTTGATTTTTGCGTGATAGTCATGTATGCGTATTATAGTAGAGTCAATAGCAAGTTTTGTAAAGTCAATTGATGATTACTTAACTTACAATATAGTAAAGTCTATTGATGAATCTTTAACTTAATAAATTATAGTACAGTTAATTGTTGATTATTTAACTTTGAATTATAGTTAAGTCAATAGCTAATTCATTAACTTAACCCTATTATAGTACAGTGACTTGATGATTATCTAACATACATTATAGTAGTCTACTGATGAATCTTTAACTTAAATTACACTACAGTCGATGAGAAGAGACAGACCAAGAAAGACCTGGAGACGTGACCTGGAAGAAGACACCAAAAAGATTGGATACACCTGGGGACAGTTGGAGAGACTAGCCCAGGACATAAATGCCTGGAAAGCTCTTGTCAGCGGCCTATGTCCCAGGAGGGACGACAGGCAAACCTAACCTAACAGTACAGTCAATAGTTGATTCTTTAACTCGCCAAATTATAGTAGAGTGAATTGTCGAATTCATTAACTTAACAAATTATAGTACAGTCAATTGTTGATTATTTAACTTAACAAATTGTGGTACAGTCAATTGTTGAATTCATTAACTTAAATTACAGTACAGTCAATTAATACTTTAAACAATAAAACCAGCAGAAAACACCGTCTAGTTTACCCATGTGAGTTAACACTGTTTACTTAAGTATCTAATGTAATCCCAACAACGCGGAAAACACGATCTATCACCGTGAAGTGCCGCCACTAACAGTCTACATCAGAGAAGTAAGACAAAAAAAAACATCTTTATTTGAAGAAAACGATGAGTATTTTTTTTAAGAAGGTGAGAGGGGAAAACATATTTCACTATGTCTGCCGCCAACACTACAAAGAAGTTCTTCCCGTCAAAATTGTAGTTGGGGATTGTTGGCGTCTTTTTCCACACCCCTACCTCAGCTAATCAGTACAATTTAGGCTAGTCGCGTTGGAATTCTAGAGGTGCCAAACATGAAGTGTAATCGTAAAACTTGGGTTAACTTGTTATACTCAACAGATGTATGTGTATGTATTCCATTAAAACAAAAGTATTAATTCTTTTAATTGGTATAATTATTTACCAAGGCGTCACAAAGGTTAACAAGTGCACTGTCAAAAACGTATAACTCCGTAGAACACGCTTGTTTTTAAAGTTCCATTAGGGCAAGTGAAGTAGAGTTTACCGGTTTCTGTGACCTCGGCATTATGAAGGGTGGATGGGGTCAGCACTATGCTCAGCCGCCTTTACTTTCACTAACGTGAGTTTGGTGCCAATCAGAGCTAAGTGGACTCAGGGGTGTTCTACTGACTTGAACCTAAATTCGAACTCGAGACTTTCGCGTCAGCAGTCTAACGCTCTACCCCTATGCCACGCCGTCCCACCTAAACTTATTACAAATGCATTATTGAGAATAAAACAAATACAACTTAAATGCACCAAATAAATTCTGCCTAACACAGTTGATTTTTAATGCGCATTCCGAAATGTGACCAATTCGTGACAACTCTCAATAATATATATATATATATATATATATATATATATATATATATATATATATATATATATATATATATATATATATATATATATATATATATATATATAGTGTGTGTGGGTGTGTGTGAGTGTGCTACACATGGTTTTCCACTACACATAAACTCAATTTTATTTTCAGACATCAACGTTATTCTTTTTTATAAAACGGTGTTTTATGTTCACGTACGTCAAAACATGTTCAAAGTGTAGCCCACAATTTCACACTCCAATTTTATTAATATTATATCCTATCCCCGTTTCCACCTGCATCAAAAGAAATTACTTTTTTTAAAAAAAGAGAGAATAACAACCTTTAAGTCGATTAAATTTCCCTTCCCTGACTGGGCTAATGTGTATGCGACGGTGTCAGCGTGACCGTAACGGTTGTATTGATTGGTGGGTCGTGTTTGAATACATGCAGTAGCACGGCGATTCGTGCCCTATTCAAACTACAGGTGATGTGGGGGAGAGGGGTGGGTGTTTCCACGTAAACAGCTTCATACCAGATCGAGAAGTTGGGTGATGGGGCTGGGTGGGTAGTTTTTGTAACCACTGGTTACTATTGGAATCGAGTAGTCAAAAGTTTGTTTTTGTTTCTTTTTTTTTTGTCAATTATTTAGAGCTACATGACCCTCTGACGTAAATAATTGAAAGCTGATAACGTGCGGGATGATAATGGCATCTGACCCCGTCACTATGGTGACATGGACGATAATCGTGTTTTTATTCACTTCCTTTCTGTGTAGCTTTAAAATATTAAAATTTTACCATAAAAATAGAAATTTGAAATGGTATGAAATTATCGAATAAAATGTCAAAATACAGAGAACTTGAAAACGTCTTTCATCATTTGAGGTCACCTTTTTGTTAACAGATAAATATGCGTCAACTTCCGTTGTCAGATAAATTTATAAACACCAAGTTTCGATTGCCCGTGCTAATCAGAACCACTGGCAAAGAAATGTTTATTTTTTTAATCTTGACATTTTCAAAGTAAGTAAATGAAGTATGTAATTTTTAATACAGGTTTAAATTTAAAAAAAAAACTGCGATGGGAATAGGGACAGTGGACCATTGCAGACCTGTAGGTACTTGTGGTATAGGAGAGTATAAAGATAATTATTAATGGGCAAAGTATCACTGGAGAGGGAAATGGCCAATCAATATACAAGCAGGGTGCCAAAACAAGGGTAGTGGACAAAAGGAACTGTGGACACAGAGACCGGTCAATATATACAGCAGAATACCAAACATCGATAGTGGGAAAGGAGCTGTGGACACTTACAAACCGGTCAATATATACAGCAATGTACCAAAACATCGATAGTGGACAAAGAACTGTGGAACATACAAACCGGTCAATATATACATCAATGTACCAAACATCGATAGTGGCAAAGGAACTGTGGACACATACAAACCGGTCAATATATACAGCAATGTACCAAAACATCGATAGTGGGAAAGGAACTGTGGAAACATACAAACCGGTCAATATATACAGCAATGTACCAAAACATCGGTAGTGGCAAAGGAACTGTGGACACATACAAACCAATCAATATATACAGCAATGTACCAAAACATCGGTAATGGGCAAACGTAACAGCCTCGGGCAAATAAAAAAAATCGATCCCTTTCAAAGGGCGGCACATTAGCTCCAATGACCTTGCCACGTACAATTTCCCTGACGATCAGAAGGCTTTGCTCGGGTGAAGAAACCCAGTCCGAATATATGGGACTGGTCTAGCTCGTGTAAACACGAATACATTCATACAATAATAATCGCACCACAAAATGTCCGTGTTTCTACGCCACAAAATGTCCGTGTTTCTAACATTTGTCCGAGTTATATGACAGGTCTAGACATTCACACAACAGTGCATTATATATATGTGTGTATATATATGTGTGTATATATATGTGTGTATATATATGTGTGTATATATATGTGTGTATATATATATGTGTGTGTGTATATATATATATATATATATATATATATATATATATATATATATATATATTGAATGCTCATAAATGTGATCTGAAGACCCCCTTTCAGGAAAATAGCTTACGGATATTATTTTCCTTTCGTAGCATCAAGATGAGATGAATTCTAAATACGCATGTCTAATTTTGATTTTAACTTCCAATCATATGAAATTAAACTTTCAATTATCTATGTAGGCCTATAATGAATGTAATGTATGTTAAGTATAAAACTTAACAAACAAGACGTGTAAAATACATAGGCAAACAAAAACAAGTATCGCCTTCATTCCAAATGTAGTCGTTCAGAATTTTATGGAATAAAAAAATAAAAACAGAGCTGGATGCTCCTAGGTACAAACAAAACACAACACTCCATCCCATTGCGATGGAAAAAGAAAAATTATAAAAATAAAAAGAGTGTCGAATTTTTTTTTTTTAACCTAGCCACAGCCCGCCCATCATTTGTGCTGTGTCGTCAACTCAATTCGCTGATATGGCACTGGACGCGATGAGCCTTCATTGATCAGTCAACTCCTTGCACTCAGACCAAAGCACAGACCCGCTTGTAGGCATTTCTTTACATAAATATACTGCGCTAAAAATAGCGCTCGTGTCACACTGCTCCTGCGGTTCGACCGATTAAATTACTAATTAATTATCTTTGAAAACCACGTGGTGTTACAAAAATTATATTGTTAAAAAGTATACAGCGATTATCTTCGAAAACTAAGCCAAATAAGTTCTGTTATTAGCCACAAGCCCACAACTAGGCTTGCATAGAAGAGCTTATCTTTCACTATAGGCAATATCTGCTATAGAATTGTATGGCAATCCTTATCATTAAGCACCACACACAAAATAAAAAACGGTTTCAATGGAAGTAATTAATATCGTGAATCCGGTGGTGAAGTAAATCTATTAGGTCTAAGTTAAACAAGATTTCGTAACTTTAATAAGGGACAGTGTGAAGGCAGCGGGAAAAAAAATAACCTTTAATCATCGTAAAGAAAAAAGCTGTCTAATTGATCTCTCATTCACAAACACATCAGCATAAGCTTTATTAAAACCATTACTCTAACCCCCCCCCCCCCCCCCAACCCACACACACCCTCCCATCACACACTCTCGTTACTCACACCATTTAAAAATGTGAATCTTAACTTTATCAACACCATAACTTCCTCCTCAACCCTAACCATCAACACACCATCACCACCCCACATCCACCAACGATAACTC
Organism: Physella acuta; assembly: GCF_028476545.2. Taxonomy (NCBI): domain Eukaryota; kingdom Metazoa; phylum Mollusca; class Gastropoda; family Physidae; genus Physella; species Physella acuta. The sequence continues at coordinate 169,464 of NW_026733079.1, forward strand.
CATCAACTCTATTACCCCCCCCCCCCCCCTCCCCAACCCACCTTAAACTCGACGTTATCAACATTGTGACTAACACTCCAGGATTAGACACACTGACATACTGTATCTTGAAGTTATATCGTGTTGAGCCCATCTCTCACCAACACACACACACACACTGTATCATGAAGTTGTATCGTGTTGAGCCCATCTCTCACCAACACACAAACACTGTATCTTGAAGTTATATCGTGTTGAGCCCATCTCTCACCAACACACACACACACACTGTATCATGAAGTTGTATCGTGTCGAGCCCAGCTCTCACCAACACACACACACAACGTTTGTATCCCTCTTGGGCGTCAGTCCCATCCACTTCCCGTTCGACTTCTACGCCGGCCTATACGGTCATGACGATGATTCAAAGCAAACAGAGCAGGTTGTTTTTAATTAGTTTAATTAGTCACAACAGTTCTAAACCAATCAAAAGAGTTGAGCTTGATCAAGCTTGTCTATTAACACCGTGTTACTTTTGCTCGTGTGTCCTGTACGTTAAGTAAACAACCAGAAGAAAACGATGTTGAAGTTCCCTTTTCGAACCATGGTGCAAGTGAAGTAAAGCTCACCTGTTTATGTGACCTCGCAAAATGAAGGGATAGTTTGGCCAGAACTATCCCCAGTCGCCTTCATTTTCCCTAACGTGCATTAGGTAGCAATTAGAGCTGGGTGGACTCGGGGATGTTATAATAACAGACTTGAACCCGAATTTGAACTCTATGCTTTTTAGTGAGCAGTCTAGCGTTCTACCTCTAGTTAGATTTATTTTTATTCTTTTCAGTAACTACAATTGTCTAAATTCACCAATCCCGTGCCCATTTACAATTTTAAAATTGCAACAACAACAAAATTATGTTATTCAGAATACTTCTGATGAAGACCTTAGGTCAAATATATTAAATGTGTGCCTGTGATTTTTTTTTTAAACTGAAAGAGAATAACGAAAATTTGAAGAAAGTACGCTAGGGAAAAAATGTGTATACTCTTTTAAAGTTAACATTATTTCAAACGAATGATATCTCCTAGTTTTCAAACTTCATAATTCCTATACATTATTCAACTATTGAAAAAAAACTTGTGTATAAAATAACTATAAATGTAGATCTAGTTGAATCCTTTACAACAAAGTCATTACGTCAATAAATTTCCAGGTAGTATTGTTTTAAATCTCCAAATTCAAAAAAGCTCTGCCATTATTCTTTATGTAGGGACCGGCATTTAGTGTAATAATAAAGATTATCTCGTGTAATTATTTTTTAACTCGCCACACTATCTGATACGATGTTTCGGTTTAGACAACCTGGCGGATTAAAAGGGTTACAGTTTAGACAACCTGGCGGATTAAAAGGGTTAACGGTAAAGACAAAATGGCAGATTAAAAGGGTTAACCAAACAAAAGCAATCTGTCACGAGGGATTGTTGCTAAAGCTTATTACATGCGACTATCTATATCAGAACAACGGGTGAAGGGGGTCCATGGGTCAGGTAGTAGACTTGAGCCAGATAGGGGGAGACCAAATGTGCTGACTTGTGTTGCTAACGGGGGGGGGGGGGGGGATTATTAGTTCCATTATAGCAGCCAATCAGTTAGTAGATCGTTCAAGCCTCTCCCCCCCCCCCCCCCTCCCCCCACACCTCCTTTAAATAGCCTTATATCTAGCGTAAATGAAAAAAAAATGTCTTTTATTTAAGCATGGACGTTAAGAAATACAAAAATAGATTCCAGGTCACGGTGACACAGTGCTTATGGGTCGGTGAGTCGGGCCAGTTAAAACAAGATACAGTGGACCCTGGTCAGTTTGTTGGCGATGCGGACATAGCCCAAAGGGCCGATACGGACAAAAGGCCGACATGGACTAATGGCCGACAAGGACTAATGGCCGAAAAGACAAAAGGCCGACTCCTTTTGGATGTCGGCCTTTTGTCGTGTAACACTTCTCTAGTCTCGCACTGAGCCCACTCACATGAAATCTCAGCTTCAGCCTTCGCGGACAATAAAGAAAATTATCAGTCGAGATTAAAATTTATCTTTAATCACTAGCCCTCCACTTCTCTACCACCCCCCCCCACCCCCCCCCCCCCCCCCCCCACCCCCCCCATCATGCTACTTTATAATATTTATTTTTTTAAAAAAAAACACTTGTGCACCACACTATCTGTTGTATTCACACTTAGGCACGATTCTAACACACACGTGATCCTATTATCTCGCGTGAAAAAGAGATCCAGGGTAGGATAAAAACAATAACGGGCGCACTGAAACAATATAAAACTGTCAAAATGACAAGGATAGTATAGCGGTCTATCTTGTACCAGTAGAGATTTTTTTTTTAAACTTATTAATATTATCTCGTCTTACGTTGCTAATTTCGTCGTTACTTCTTTCACAAGCATTGAAAAGCTAAGAATTAATAGCATTATTTTAAAAGATGGGATTTAAAAGACAGGTAATTGTTTACAAGGTAACACAAAAGAATGTTTAAAAAAACATTTTTTTTTTTAAAACACGAACTAGCCTGGGTCATTCAAACGGAATGGACAATGGCTAGCTCGTTTTTTGTTATGATATCAAGAGAGAGGAAAAAACAGCTGAGCAAACAGTGGAACTGGGGAAAGGGGGAGGATATGGAAGTGTGAACGTCATGGCTATTATTAGTATTAAAATAACGAAACAGGAACTTTCTTTTTAAAACGGAATCTTCGTGTATTGAGGAACTGGAGTGTTTAGTGTGTGTTCATGGTATAAAGAGCGAGCTGGGCAGGGCGATATTACACAGCAGACTTCTATATTTGAGTCATAGCGTCATAACCAAATACGAGGTGGGTTTTTTTTTTAAACCAATATCCCCCCCCCCCTACACACACACACACTGAATGCCTTGTTGAATCGATCAGGTTTTTAAAAAAAGGGGGAGGGGGAGGAAATATGAAGCCATCGGCTGCTAACCAGCGGTAGAGTCGCGGGAAGCCCTGTTTGATCTCATGTTGGAAGTTACACAGCTCACCGGGGGGAGGCAACAGGGAATGTTATCAAACAACGGGGACACACAAACACAGTCACCGGACGCTCCTTCCACTCGGGACAACAACGTCGGTACCATTAGGAGCATTGCGCTGTTGACATTCAGAGGCATGCAGTGGGTACACTATGAGACATATCGTGCATATGCGCATCGGATTTAAACGTCATTGTTTTACAATAATAATGACATGGTAATGTCATGTAAAGCTTGAAACCTACTCCACAACTTAAGGATTATGGTTTGAGTTGGAAGAAGATTAGAGAGTTCGTTTCACGGGAGGTTAAGTGTTAGACATAGGGACCTTTCTATCTTTGGGTTCAATATTTTGGTTTGGGCTGAGAGAAGGTTAGTAGAGAGTTCGTTTAACGGGAGGTTAGGTGTTAGACATGGGGACCTTTCTATCTTTGTGGTAAGTATTTTGGTTAGGGTTCAGAGAAGGTTAAAGAGTTGGATTAACGGGAGGTTAGGTGTTAGACATGGGGACCTTGGTATCTTTGAGTTAAGCATTTTGGTTAGGGTTGAGAGGAGGTAAGTGTTGGAATAAAGGACCTTGGTATCTTTGGGTTAAGTATTTTGGTTTGGGTTGAGAGAAGGTGTTGGAATAAAGGACCTTGGTATCTTTGGGTTAAGGTGAGATGTTAGGTTCCATGCCGATTCTAACTATCGTCTTCTAATGGCCGTTTCTTTTGAGCACGGAAAAGATTGTAAAAAGTACAACAAATAACATGCATCCTTAGTAAACAACACACTGGCCTAATTTATCTGGGTACTATCGATAGTCTTATTTCAACTTACATTCTTACCCTTCAACATCACATACATCGTTTTCAACAATCTATAAGTCTTAATGCGTGACGTAGAAATCTTTTCGTCACGGGCCACAAAACTTTCAACAGGTGTTTTTTTTTTTAACCTATGTAAAAAAAAACTAACGTACCACGACTAACGCAGCGGAAGGCCTGCTCTATCTACTACTATACACTACACTACTATACACTACACTACTATACACTCTAGACATAAATTCAATGCTGCCATTGTACAGATGACACGCTTAACACACATAGGGAAGTTTAATAGACTCGAGTGTATTTTCTGCACTATCTTAAAATCTGTTGAAGACAGCAATTGGAGCGCAGCCCTATCGTTTTAATATCAGGAAGGCGGATAGGAAAAATAAGGGTTTTAAAAAATTCACAACAGACAAACGCGTCTAATAAAAACAGATACAGAGGTCGTTAGTTTAGTTTACAACCTCTGAAACATCTCTAGATGGTAGAGGAAAGATGCCCTTGGCTTTTTGAGCGAACAATTGCAGTTTTTAAGTGACTGAGAAATGAATTACAATAGACTGGAAAAGTCTATATAATCATACTAAATTTTTAAAAAATTATTTTAAAAAACATGGCAAGCGATAAAATTATAGCTACAATTTTAAAAATTAAAGTAGATTAGGAACCATCGATTACACTCATTTTCATATTTTTTTGTTTAACATAAGCCGTTGAAAATGATTTTGAATTATTGTATAAATTTAAATATTTAATAAAACCGCCCTCAACCCCACCTTGAACTGAACTGAACTGGCCAGGGAGAGTAAAACGATGGAAGCCATAACATTTATTTTCCACGATAAATACTGACAAGGTGTTCCAAGAAAACAAAATGGCGAACAAGGGAATATTTTCAGTTCGATTCAGGCTTTTAAAATTCGTTTGTATCCCTTTTCATTATAGTTGGCTTATTTTTTTATGACTGTTATGCTCAGATTACTAATATCTAACATTATTCTTATTAATTGTTACTAATGTTTTTGTAGAATGTTTTTAACACACGTTTCATTATTTTTGTTAGGCCTGTGACTACACACACTCACTACAGTACAGTTCACCACACTGAGTGCTCTACTAGTCTAAGCTGAGATCTAGATCTAGACTAGATTCTAGATCTAGAATCTAGATCTAGATCTCTAGATCTAGATAGAATTATTATTAAGTGTCTATAAGTATCTAGATCTAGAGTCTAGATCTAATAAAATCTAGATCTAGATTATCTAGACTCGATAGATTTAAATTGATTTTAATTTATAATTTTTATATCGAGAATCTAGATCTAGATCTAGATTATCTAGTCTAGACTCTAGCTAGACTAGACTAGATAGTAGGTAGATCTAGAATCTAGATTTATATCGGCGAGAATCTAGATCTAGTACTAGATCTAGATCTAGAGTCTAGATCTAGTACTAGACTAGATCTAGATTTTCTAGATCTAGATCTAATCTAATCTAGATCTAGATCTAGTATAAATAAATAAGTCAAATAAATACTAAAATAGATCTAGATCTAGATTCTAGACTCTATAAATATTTAAATACTACTACTAAACTAGTACTAGATCTAGATCTAGATCTATAATATCTAATACTAACTAGAGATCTAGATCTAGACTAGATCTATAGATCTTATACGACTTATTTATAGTTTGTTAAGTAACTTTATATAATATATAAATATATTGTATGACAGTAGATATATTAGAATTAGTATTAAGTACAAGTCAAGTTGTAGAGATCTACTCTAGTCTAGTCTAGATTCTAGATCTAGAAGTTATATATTTTATAAAAATCTATATTAAATAATTTTAAAAAAATAGTATATTGAAGTATTTTAAGTTAATAGTAATAATAGATAGGGCCTAAGTTAAATAAATTAGGCCCATAGTTTATATTATATTATAAATGTGTAGCTGGTATAGACTAGTTTTAGAGACTAGTCATATATATTATAGTAAATAGTTAATCTTAGTCCTTAGTTACTAGTTAGTAATTAGTTAGTAGGGCACTACATAGTACATACACCTAGTCTAATAAATGATTAGTCTAATTAGTTAGAGCCTACTTGTTAAAATATATTTACTATTGTAGTAGTATTAGTAAGTATAGTTACTCTATACAGTTCCTGGATATATTATAATACACACAACCTCATAATTGCAAAATCATGACATTAGTGAATCAATTATTTAGTCGGCCAATATTTTCTATATTAATTTAATTTTAATATTTAATACTTACTAAATTACTAGATTTAGATCTGTACAAAATACATTTTATTTAAGATAATTTAGGCTATGGTACAGATGACAGTCCTAATACTTCAATTACATTGTTATTATGATTAGGGCCTAGTTAGAGGTAATTACTAATTAGACTTATGATGACTTATATTAGTCTAATAACTAATAGATTCATATTTAATAGCAGTAGGTCTATCTATAGGCTTAAAATAGTATTGTAAAAAAAATAAAGAATTCTTAATTTTTACAGTTGTCATATTACTTTTAGTTTCAGTAGGCCTATCTAGACTGTAGATTTAGATGTAGTAGCTTAGTAGTAGTCTAGTAGGCCTGTGATAGCGTAGGTAGTTAGTATTAGTATGTAAGTTAAACAAATATAACTAGGCTTAATAAGGCTACAATTTTAAATTGTAAAAATTACATGTAGCCTAAATAAAAGGTTACAGACTAGTACATTAAATAATATCCAAAATTTAAATTTAATCTAGATTTGTAGTCTACCAGTAATTTTAGGCCTCTTATAATAATAGTAAAAATTATAAAATAGAAGATTAGGCTTACTAGTACTAGTAAAGAGCTGTCTTATTTTAGTTCTACTTAATCAACTTAATATATGACTTAGTCTTATGTAGTTTTCTTTAGAACTTAAAATGCAGAATAGTTGATAAAGCCAAAAGGTGTCAATTGTCATAGATGGATTAACTTACTAATCAAATTAATATAATTATCCTAATATTTATTCTAGTATGTGCATGAATTAATGATAGTTATAGTAGCCTAGTTTGAATATCAATTTTCAACTAATTCCTTTTTCTTTTTTTTTTAATGATATATACATGACTTTTGGACTCTTTTGGGGGCTATTGTATTTAATGACAAACTCCTTACATTAAAGTATTAAAAGTAAACTATTATACCTATATTTTAATGAATGGTAATGGTTAGATAGCCCATACAATCCAATACATAAATACACATCATTGCTTTAAGATCTTTATAAGACAAATATTTTTATTTATAACATTAAGAGTTGAAAGTATGTAAACATAATGAGTTTAATATAACAGTTTATGAAATTTATTTATGTTTTTTTAGATACTGTGGATCATACAACTGCATACAGAGAAGATAAAAGTCAAGATGAAGTTCAATTTAAAAACTGATCCAAGGATACATGTTGGACCCAAGAAAACTTGTTCATATTGAACAACTATTTTTTTATTTTAGTTCTAAATGAATATGGTAATTAAAAAAAGAAAATTATGAACTTTGTTATGTTTATTTTTTTTTAGCACTGCTTGTGTGTGCTGGTGTATGCGGAAACTAATTATTGCTACCTTAATTCAATAAACTTAAACTGGTGAACTGTAAATAGTTTTTAAAAATATGGTGCTGAAGTAGATTTCACCTAGTTTCTCCATGTTAATAAATTGTATGGTCAGCAAAATGTCAAACAGCTTTTACTGTCCATAACCAGTCCGGTACCAGTTAAAGCTGCTTTCAATTTGAATCAGAGACAACCTAAAGGATTGAAATTTCAACTCAAGAACTTTTGCTTTAGCAAATGTGTTAACAAATATGTAGTCCCAAAGTCTTACATTTGCATATATCTATCATAGATGTTAAACATAATGATAAGGGAAGAATCAATAATATGGGTTTTTGTCAATTCTAGCCATACCAGCATATAAATGTAGACCAGGCTTAGTGAAGCATTGCTGATAACTCACCATCAACCACAAATACTATAATCACTGCCTGTTTCCTGGTAATGTGTTGTTATTGGCCATGCAAGTTTATGAACATGTTGTAATTGTTTATATATAACAAAAGAAAAAGACTGTTGCTGATCAGATGCATTCCAGATATTTGAGGAAAAGATATTTTCTATAAGGATAGGCAGCTATAGCAAATGAGGTTAGGGGAAATATTGAGTTAAAATAAATTATTTAATAATTGTAATGACAGATATCATCACAACAACAAATGTAATTAGGTTTGTATGACTAATTAATGAATATCCTATAAATAATAGCAAAATGCTGTAGTGGTCGTCCATCAGACTTTGAGGTAGGGGAGATTTGGACCTTTGTGTCAAGGGCGGGAGGGGGTTCAGAAAGTAAGATGACACTTTTCAATGTTCAACAAACACTCATTTTAAGAAACTGAATTTAAACCTTTATTTGCATCATTAAAAGTCGTTTTATAAAATGTTATAAAATAATTCATCAAAAGGCGAGGGGGGTGCGGACCGCACCGGGTGACACCATTTAGGGGGGGGGTGACACCAAGGCAAAAAATAGCAAAATATATAGTGAAAAACTCAAGGGGGGGGGGGTGCAAATCGAAAGTTTGAGGGGGGGGGTGCAAATCGAAAACTTGAGGGGGGGGGGGGGGTGCAAATCGAAAGTTTGAGGGGGGGGGGGTGCAAATCGAAAGTTTGAGGGGGGGGGTGCAAATCGAAAATTTGAAAGTTTGTCCCTGGGAAGGTTCTCTATGCCTCTGGGGGGGGGGGGGGGGGTGACACTATTAAGTGCCGCACCGGGTGACACCCGACTTCGCTACGCCACTGAATGTTGGAAAAGCCCATAGGTCGAAATATTTTATGAAAATCGCTGCAATGGGGGGGGGGGGGGGTTGGTTGGCTTAGGTTTACTTTTTTGGGGAAGGGGGAGGTCTGGCATCGTTGTGACATCGTTAAAAGATGACCCCATAGTCAGAGGTCGATCTAGGTTGATTAGGTGTATATTAAAATGTTGATATTAATTACGCTTTACTTATTATAACAATTTAATATAGCCTAGTAGTTTATTTATACTAAATAATAATATCCCCTTGCACCACAACACCCTGACTATACTAATCCAAATTAAAATAAAAATGTTTTGTAAATTACTATTATATTATTAGTAATTTTGTGTTTAAATATTTTTAGCCTTAGTAAAACCGGAAGAGACTTTGTACTTATTTACCAAATGTTATAAAATATTCAATTTTGGTTCAAAAATATGCTTTCTGGCAACACAAAGTGGAACCACTTTTGGAACCACTTTTCCAGTCTATTGATACGTGCCAAAAGTGTTTAATTTGATATTTTAAATTTCGTGTGTAATTTAAAATTTAAGGACTTGTAATGATTGTTGGATATTGAGGGTGGTTTGAGAAGTTTAGACCCACATCACCAACCCCAACTCACACATACAAATATGGTAAACATGTACTTCTATCAATGTTAACATATCTTTGCTTATTAGTGGTAGTTTTTTTTTAAGTACAGGTTATTTTGTTTGTTCTTTATATTTTTTAACTTCTTTAATTATTTGTGTACAGCTATGGATGGATGTTGGGAAGGACATAGCAGCCTAGCACCTCCTCTCACAAATATATCATTAATAGAAAACCAGCAAAAACGTTATACTTTTCTTTAAAGTTTACAAGATAAAAATAGCTAAATAATTTCCCCCACTGCATAGAAAAGGCTCAAGTGACCATAATAAAATTGTATCATGTATTACACATTTACCTACTAAGACAGGAACTAACTTACATGTGTAAGCAAATGTGGATTTAATTTTATTTTCATACTATGACACACCGGTAAAGAAACACTCAATGAAACCCATAGTGTCAGATATTTTTTACAATAAATATTACTAAGTGTATTTTAAAACAATAAAGAGTATCAAGCTTGCAAAAAACAAGAGTATCGAGCTGGCAGCAAGTAAAAACTGTGGGGCAAGATGTAAACACGGAGCAGCAGCTCGGATATTTAGAGAGATAAACAAAAAGCTCACCCATGAACCATGCCATTCTGTTTATAGTTGACTTGGATAAACTTGCCGAATCTGCTAGAGTTGTTGTTGTGGACTGTTTTAGCATTCCCAAAAGCCTGTACAGAAGGGTTGGAAACTTGTGAGGTGGGCCACAGGGGTTATAAACAGGAGGTATGATAAAAAAAAAGCTTAAAATTATAATGGGACAATTTTAAACACAGGGTATAGAATCTTAGAGAATATTTCCTGGTTATCTTTTGTAAAAAAAAAAAAAACCTTGGCCCAACTAAAAATAAGGGTGCTGGGCTGGTCAAAGTAAATATTTTTTGTTTTACATAACATTTTTCCCATAGCTAACCAACATGCAACCAAAATTATCACTATTTTAGAAAATCATGTCACATTGAAACAAACAAATTCTGATTATACATAAAACTAAGTCACAAGTTAGGATATTTGATAAACAGAAAAAAAATTACTTAAACTATCTGATGAATATGTGGTAAAAAAAACATGGTTGAAATTATCCTGCACTCCTGTTTAAGCCCTCACCCACCCCCTGCCCCTAAACAACCTTTCTGATAAACATAACAAACTCAAGTATTTTGTTTTTCTTGCAAGAAGACTCATTCTGGTCTGTTATTTTACTGCTATTATTTTTTACACTTAAATTCATTCCAAAGAACAACACTGACTAGTAATTTACTTCCCTATCTCTAAAATAGAATACTTGGGCTGAGATAACTAGTGATAGTAGTTCAGGAAGCTTTTGTATCAGCTGGTGCTTTGTTTACAAGCAGCCACATATTTTAGAGTGTAAAAACAAAACAAGGTAGTTATCAAGATCTGGCCAATACATAAACAGATTACAGCTTTAATCAATAGAAGAGTCTAATAGATAAAACATCAAAACAAACAAGTATATATTAAACATAAGGTTTGTTTCTTAAGATGTAATGGTAATAATAACACTATTAAATGAAACAAACTTTTTAAACTATCTAAGCCTACAGCACATTGGTGCACCATTTTTCATAACAAAAACTGTATCAGAAAAAAATGGTGGCACCTCAAAATCAAAAACCAATTTTAAATATCTTTTTATGTCTCTTTTACATGTTCTAAAAACACTGATATTAATTTAAAAATTTAAAAAAAACTTGTTTTATGCCTTTTATTTTTCTTTATTTGCTTCTCTACAAAAAAAACTATGCATTTTATTTCCAGTGTTTCTTTCAGACTTTTTCTGTGATGTTGGGGGGGGGGGGGGGGCACGACGACTCAATTTCTAAGGGGACGGACATAAGTAGAAGTATAGATTTTCTTTATAAGGCAGTACATGTGCTTGGGGGGAGGGGGGCATGTCCTCCTAAAGGGATGCCTGAAAGAAACACTGTTTATTTCATGATAGTCAACAAGCCTGTGAACTCATGTATTCAACTTCCTGCTCATTCTTGTCTATACAAATTTTAGACTTACCTCTAAAACAGGACCAGCTCCCAGGATAGTCTGCTCTACTCCACTACCGTGTAATCCTTTGTGTGAAAGAGCAGTCAAATGATGCAGCAACAAGTTAGTACTTTCCGTTTTGCCAGACCCCGACTCCCCCGATATAACTATACACTGGTTCTGTTTCTGCCTCAACATGGAATGATACGCTGCATCAGCCACAGCGAAGATGTGGGGTGGTAGCTCCCCCAAGCGCTTGTTCTGATACATGCTGACGTATTTGGGGTTGTATATAGGGAAAAACTTAAAAGGGTTCACGGCTATGAGAATGGAACCCACGTACGTGTAGATGTTTTTCTGGTTGAACCTGGATTTCAGGTTGTGAAGAAGGGTTTTTTCATTCAGATCAGGCAGGCTGCAGAGGTCGGGAAACTCTTTCCCAGCCAGAGGCTGAGTGAGGAATGCCAGAAGGAATGAATCCACAGCACTTTGATCTCGCACCACCCACCCTCCAGGCGACAATTCCGGATCACGTTTACGGAGATAAAATCTATATCCATCGAATAACTTCACTCCCGTTTCAATATCACTTGATTTCGGCCACAGCAGCTGCAAGGCCACAGGGTTTTCTGTAGAATCAAGGCGCCGCTCCTTACAAAGTTGGCCGCCGGAGGAGAACACCTCGGCCAGCTCAAACTTCTTCTTGGTGTCGCCGCCACCAAAGCGGAGCTTGCGGCATGCGATGGCAACAACATCTTCCGCTGTGGTGCCTTTGTCTGCCTCAACAGAGACATACTCGAATTCCCCACTCAGAGGCCCAGTGTAAACTCTTACCATAAAAGAGTCCATACTGAGGCGTCGTATAAGCTGTACCTGCAACAAAATATATTGAAAAATTTCTTTCTGTTTACTAAGGTACACTTATTCTTATTTTGGCAATTTTAGTTTTAGCCCCCATAGAGATAATTTGCAACTAACTTTCCAAGAAAAGCAACATAAAATCTAAATAAACTCTTAAAATGTTAAAGAAAAGGAACAGTGTTTTTTCTCAATGCTATAGTTAGTATTAAATAGCAAATAATGTCAGCAACCACCCCCTGCTCTATAAATAAATTTCTTGTTTACATTATGGAACTATGTACTATGAAAAAAAGGGGGAACTAAACACACAGCACATTTATTTTAACATGGCTTCTTGAACTATCAGATGAGCTCATATTAAATAGCATACAACACAACTCAACTGTCAGCAACCCCACCCCCACCCCCTGCTCTATAAATAAATCTGCTTTTTACATTATGGAACTTTGTACTATGAAAAAAATGGGGAAAATACAACACAGTGAACATTTGTTTTAAAGGCTTCTTGAAGAATCAATTAAGCTCAACAGAAATAAGTTGCCCCAGATACATTCTAGTTGTGTTTTAGATTTTAAAGATTAGGACAAGCTTCTACCTCAATTATCTAACTACGATTTAAACTCACAGGTTTCGTCCGCTGAAAAGTTTGTTCTTTCAGCATGTTTTAAACAATAGCATGCACGTTAAACCTACATGTGACGGCCTGATGTCATGACAAGCCATTCCGATATTTGCGGAACAACTCAGCAGGCCACGCGTGGACCATGGCAATCATGTCTGATGACTGACCATACTGACGCTGGGGGAATAAGCACTCTGTGATCAGCCACAGCTAGATGCAAGACCATTCTTATCAAGGGAGGTTCATTGTAGTTGTGTCCATACAATTATATTCTGAGGAAAAAAAAAACAGATAGTAATTATTTCAATGTTGGGGGTTACAAAAGATAAAAAAAAAACTAGAGAAAAAAATGTTAAGAATGAAAACAACAGAAGCAAAATATTACTTCTTTACAAAATGCCAGATTCTCCCCCCCCCCCCCCCCCCCACTATTGTAATGGCAAGGTAAACTTCCCCCGCCCCCTCCCCCAATAAAAAGCCATAGCTTCAACAAAAATGTTTTTCATTACATTTTTTTTAAACAAATACAAAATATGTGAAATCACACTTTTTATATTCCCCCAAATAATTCCTAGTCTACCATCTCTCTCCAGGCGTAAAAAAAAGTCACCTATTGAGATCACAAACATGTTTGTTTTTAGTGAAAATAAACATTTTGTTATAAAAAAATTAGATCCTAAAAAAGGTATTTATAACTTCAAAAAGCCAACTTTAATTGCATGCGCACTAGTTTAATGTGCACATGAGAGCTAACTTCAAAGTTTAATGATTCTTGATTATAAACTGGTATGTAGTACTTCCCTGAGGCCTTCAAGCTCTGATAGATACCTGGCAATGCTAGGCTATTACTGGTGTAGGTGAATACACAGTTTATGGACAACAAAATATAAATTTATTCTATAGACAGGGATAATGAAACAAAACAACTCTTTTATGTCTATCAGATAGATCATCAGATGTTACACCGGAGGTTTAATTATAACTTTTCCACTATTAAATCAGCATTATCACACACTTGTTCATTAATTCTAAGCTTATAGCTACATTACAGCAATTATTTTACATCTTTTAAGTGTGTGTTAATGTATGCCTTGCCATCCCATTACTGCCACTTCTGTTTTGAGGGTACTGGTGATAAAACCTTACAACACAGTGGTATCATCATGGTGGTTGGGAGAGCATGATTGATAACACAAAAGTCCCAACATTGGATCATGGGCATATGAGGTTAGCTGGGCCAGGGGACATCCAACCCATCTCTGAGAAAAAACTCCCAAACTAAAAAACTGCAGGTGCTATTGACTATTGGTTCAACTAAGGCAATGGAAGTACTGAAGATAGTCTTGTTAGAGAAAAACCCTCTGATACTACAGCTAAAAATGGAGAAGAAGATCCCAATACTCAGTCCTCAGTTTTAAGGGTACTGGTGATGAAATGAAAGTAAAGATGAACAGCAGCTGGAGGTCATTAGAGACACGTTCAAAGAAGGGTGGGTGGGTTTTTATAAGTTTTTGCAAAAGGAAGATTTTCCTAATATTAAAACTTTTGCATCAAAGTACCTTTCAAATTTTAAAACAAGATACCTGTGTGAACAAATATTTTCAAGATTGAAATACGTGAAGAACAATTTGAGAGCAAACTTGGACCTCGAGTGTGATTTTGGCCACCAACAGTGTTTCTTTCAGACTTTTTCCTCCAGGGGGGAGGGGGGGACACTTGAAATTTGTATATATTTCTATATAAATTATATTTCGTTAGGGGGGGGGAACGGTACACACGTTCTTCGTGGGGGGGGGGGATGCCACCCCGAAGAGATGTCTTGAAGAAACTCTGGCCCCCGAAGTTTGGAGACCCCTGCCATAGAACATCAAAATAAATATTTATAAAATGAGAGTTGTGAAAGTGGAACTAAATAAGTGTCAAATTAGAATTTAATCTAACTGCAATCTTTAGCAATATTTTATATCTAAAATAATTGTTGGGATCAAATGAAATCCTAAAATATTAAAGTAAATGTTGAATGAGAATTGCTATCTAAATACTAAATAACAAAAAATGGATAACTAATGTTTCTTTATTTTCACCAAGTTAAACTGCACAGAACTACTCTACACTCACACTGTCTCACTACCCTATACTGTCTAGGCTAGATGCTTAAAAAAAACTACAGATAGGGACTCCTAATACCTCTTTTTATAGAAAAAGGCCAATATAACTATCCCACACACAAAATTCCAAGAAAATGAAACATTAAAAGTAAAACATCCATCTTTCAAAACTCGATTTAAAAAGAATTCCAAACTCACCGCTCAGCCTAATTTGTGGCTGGCTGCTCAGCAACACCCACGCACAGGTATATTTTAATGTTGGGGGTCAAAGGCACCCCCATTCCTGGTGTAATCAACAGCTAACACCAACCTTAACGTGAATCCACATCCAAAGTTTCGCCTTAAACGTGATTGTAAACAAATGAACTAGTAGTGTGACCCGGAGCACAATTGTAGGTCTAGCAATTACCTATCCTGTTAGGCCTACCTAGTCATTCAGAGTTGTGACCCCTTAGTGAACTTGGCACTTGTTTATGTTAAGCCTTACGCACACGACATAAACAGCTACAGCTGTTAGGTCTATATTTAAGAAATGTCATATAGGCCTGCATATTATATATATATATATATATATATATATATATATATATATATATATATATATATATATATATATATATATATATATATATATATATATATATATATATATATATATGAGCCTCTTGTTTTAACGCACATAGATGAAGATATCAACACAAATGATGTTGCGTAAGCAACAAATTTACGATGTGTCTGAAAACAAAATGGCCCCCGTCTCGTGCTGATCAATGTTTATAAATCAACATCCACATCTACTGCACTAACAAAACAAAAGCAACACGGCAGTGTTTATGAAAGCTGTCCAATCGCTCTATATATACATTCTCGGTATTCCACTTCCCTTTTTTTGTTATTCACTCTTTGCTTTTCTATTCACTCTCCTTTCATTTTTCTCTTCATTATTTTACTATTTAAAAATTTTTTCCACCTCTTTCCCCCTCCCTCCAGTGTCGTTAATTGCAAAAAGTACGAGTATTTGCACTCCAGCGCTAAAATACCTTTACCAATCCCAACAGAGGCTCGATGCAGTTTCGACGTGTCTTCGTGATCCCCCTCTTTCAAGTTAGATTGCGTCTGAGCAAGGGGAGGGGCGGTTGGTAAAAAAAAAAGGCAGGTAGAGGTTGGTGGTTTTTAAAAAAAAACTGGGTCGTTAAAAAAATTTATTAGGACATGCTGGACTTAAAAAAAAAAAAATTAAATTTGTAAATTAATTATTAAATAAAATGGACGGCATAGTGTTTGTTAAGAAACACTACACTAAAATCGCATACGATAATTATTTACAATTTTAATTATCTCGGCTAACAGTTACTATATTAACAGCAGCAGATACGTTTGACCTGAAGGCTAGTTTCATCCTGGTTCATAGTCCACCGTTGAATGGCTGCTTGTGTTTTTACATGGGCCGACACGACTCAAGAGTATGTTGCACACACTGACCCAAATAACCAACACTTACTTTACCGGCATATCCCCCACAACTGTCTTACACTACTTAGTCCTCTTTACTCCTGGTGCAGCATACAGCCCCAACCATTATCTTCCACTTTGTCCAGTCCCCGCCCTTGTATTTTGTCTCACCAAGACATCCCTACAGTCTTTAGTTTTTCGATCATTCTCAGCATCTGGTATCGACAACGCAACAACCCCCCCCCCCCCCCCAATTTAACGAACTCTAGATCACTATGCCTCCGGTATCCCTATCAAATAGTATCGACAACGCCACAATGCGTGATAGTTAAAGCATGGTCGCCATAAAACAAAATTACGCGCGAACGGTGAATTAAGACATGAAAAGTAGAACCGACATTTGTTCTAAATATTGACCATGGAACTCAATCACACAAGTCAATGAATATATCTACAGCTCTAACCAACGCGACAAGAACAGCTCTCTACTGTGTATAACCAATGTCTATATCCACTACAAGTCCGTGTATATAGTTTTAAGCAATCAAATCTCGATAAATAGAACCAACATCTAGCACACCCGCTCTAGATATTGGCCAGCGATGTTATTTACACAAGACATCGAATACATCTATAGCTCTGTACATGCGACAAGAACAGCTCTCTACAGGGTAAAAAAAAAAAACATTGTCTAAATCCATTCTAATTTCAGCTAGGTAAATTTCAGTAGCATTGGGATCTCTCAAAGCCGCCACCTCCAGCGTGTAGTTGCCTTAGTCCACATGCAACAAACCAGTAGCAATATTTACTTACCTGGGTTGTGATGTAGATACGCAACGGTAGTATTAAAACAAGGAAAAAACGGCAGACGGAGAAAGTGTTCTTGGGAAGATTAAAGGGTACTTCAAGAGAAATCAGACTGTGTGATACCACCAACAACTTTGTTTTTAGAACGTGGCCGGGCATTGATACAACGCTCAAAGTTTTTAGATTGGGGCAAGGCATTGATATAACGCTCAAAGTTTTAGATAGGAGCATGGCATTGATACAACGCTCAAAGTTTTTAGATAGGAGCATGGCATTGATACAACACTTAAAGTTTTAGATAGGAGCATCGCATTGATACAACACTTAAAGTTTTTAGATAGTCACATGGCATTGATACAACACTTAAAGTTTTTAGATAGGAGCATGGCATTGATATAACGCTCAAAGTTTTTAAATCAGAGCATGGCATTGATACAACACTTAAAGTTTTTAGATAGGAGCATGGCATTGATACAACGCTCAAAGTTTTTAGATAGGAGCATGGCATTGATATAACACTTAAAGTTTTTAGATAGGAGCATGGCATTGATACAACACTTAAAGTTTTTAGATAGGAGCATGGCATTGATACAACACTTAAAGTTTTTAGATAGGAGCATGGCATTGATATAACACTTAAAGTTTTTAGATAGGAGCATGGCATTGATACAACACTTAAAGTTTTTAGATAGGAGCATGGCATTGATATAACACTTAAAGTTTTTAGATAGGAGCATGGCATTGATACAACGCTCAAAGTTTTTAGATAGGAGCATCGCATTGATATAACACTTAAAGTTTTTAGATAGGAGCATCGCATTGATACAACACTTAAAGTTTTTAGATAGGAGCATGGCATTGATAAAACGCTCAAAGTTTTTAGATATATTGAATCCGGTTTAGCAAAGGGGGATTAAAGCCACGCAATAATAAACAGACACCCCACACCTACACACGTCTTTTTGTTCTAACAATAACCATGCGGATGAGTAAGTGGTGTTCCTTTAACTTCAAGATGCAGACAAGGATGAAGGATATTCTTATTCATCTAAGTTTTTGTTGTTATAGAATTATTTTTAAAGCGCTTCAGTGTTGTCATAATGTAAACAACGTGTCACATACCACTCTTGCCCACCCCGTCCTTACAACACTCGTCTCTAAACTGAAATGGTTAGATATTAATCTTTTTTTTTAAACGCTTTACAATAGTAATATATCGTCAACAATGAGTCACATGATTCCCCCCCACACACACACACACACACAAAACTCTTCACTATACTGCAATGACTAGATATTAGTTAATTCACGTTAAATTGAAACAAAAAACGCTTCACTCAAGTGATATATTGTAAACAATGTACAAGCCAGGCTCGTGTTAACACGTTACTTGGTCAATCGTGTTCTCATTGATGTCCCGTGAATGGGGGAAAATATTTAGTACAGAATTTTACTTCCTACTTGGGCCTCTCTATCTCGCATGTGCTTCTAATCCAGGGGTTCTTAATCTGGGTTCGATCGAACCCCGGGGTTCAGTGAGTCGGTCTTAGGGGTTCATCGGATGTCAAGAAACACACAAGATTCACGATCGGATTTTGTCAGTGCGGATGACAGAACTATTAAGAAGGATTCGGTGAATGCGGATGTGAAACTAATGGGGTTCGGTACTACCAAAAATGTTAAGAACCGCTGTTCTAATCATAAAAACGACACGACACACCTGTCCGTTCTAATCATTTCAACGAGCATGCACAGTACACAAACTCAATGCCCAATTAGGTGACTGCATTAAAAACTATATTTTAACTTGCACGCTCCACAGGCTAATCTAACGAATGGTGGTGTTATTTTTTCAGCTGTAAAGTAAATAAGTTGGGGTTAGAGCTAATACCTATATTTGAAGTCTACTATTAAAAACACACTGCTAATTAAAAAATTCAATAATCTAATCAGGGTTTGGAAAAACATCCCAAAAGCTTATTCAATCACTAATAATTAGCACTTGCTTAGCTTTTAATTAGTATACTGATTACCCAACTGAAAATATAATTATCACAATGTTTAGCAACATTTACACCAGCTTTATACGAGTAATACTAATAAACATTTTTAACGACATGTAAATCCACTGAAAATTACCTAGGAATACCGAAAAACCTGATGTGTACAAACAACGAACCCAACCCAACCATATAAACAGCAAGTTGCTCCATCAACAATGACACAGGCATACCGAAATCCCGACCTGTATGAACTAACCACGAACCCCAACATCTTCCAACCATTTCAACGGCGTGTTTATCGACTGACAATGACCCAGGCATATCGACAACCCGTGTAATCTAACCTAGAACCCTATTCCCAGCAACGTATAAATAGCGCCGTATAATGTTCCCTCACAACAAAAGGCGTATACGCATGAATGAACAGGGTGTCAATCAAACGACTTGAACATGTTTTAACCGTAGCAGGATGAAACAGGAACGCTATATCCCCGTGATCTACGGGCACTGTGCTAATCTTGATCTATAACCCTAACTCAAAACATTCCGTGTGATCGTATTCTTGTCACTAATATCATAAGGAAGAAAGAAATTGGGAATGGGGTCGGAGGAAGCGGAAGAAAAAGTAAAGCAATTTAATATTGTACGTCTCATTTACATCTTTTTCAATTTAGATCAGTTCACAAATAAATGGCGGTAGTGGATGAGTCACTGATAACAGTAAAAAGGTTAAGTCGTAGAGATCCCCGAGAATGGCATTATTAAAAAAAGGTATACATAAGTATTTGAAAATTTCCTTGAAAGATCTCCAACAGTTGGGGAAGTGGGGGGGGGGGGGGGGGAGAGTTTTCAATGCAGACGGTCATTTAACATAGGTGAAGACGAACTCATTGTGTTAAATCGAGATGTATGTTGCCATAATACAGTGTCTAGGAATGTGTTGTCAGCGTATGAGGTTTAAGGTATGTGTAGCTGTCAGGATATGTGAGATGTCTAGGTATGTGAGGTGTCTAGGTATGGGTGTCTAGATGTGAGATGTCAGGATTTCTGAGGTGTCTAGGTATGTGACATGCCAATGGGATGGCTAGATAGTAACCCAGGTACAGCTTTAAGTTTCTAGACATGAGGTGTATGTGAACTGACTAGGTAACTTAACGTTTAGCCCACATACATGCACTGTACAGAACGTGCCTAATCAAAACATTACACATTTCACATTAGAAACGTAGAATATTGATAAACGGTAACATATACAATCACTAACAGTACTACTTAAAACAATACTTTTTAATCAAAAGCAAAGTTCAACATGTTTTATATCAACATTTCTAAAAAAAAAAAACATTTTCCAAAAATAACGAACGTCGATGGGTTAATTAGGTCTGCTCGCGTGTAATCATTCAGATAGTGTAGACCAAAGAACAAAACGGCAAGCCCCATCCGCTAATGAACACATCGATGAATATCGATCCGATCCATTAACAGCAACAACAACGGGAAAAAAAATCCCTGCTGGAAATAGATTAGCAATCCTCGTACGGGAGTTACGGTCTTTTAGGAGGCTTAGGCACACAAGTAATCCACGGACCAAAATACTTTTTAATGGGTTATTTCAAAACGTCCACAGAACGCTATCGTTTCAATGGGATGTTCTTGTTTTTTTTCGCAAGTACCGATGATGGAGTCAAAACATAGGCTAGGGTACGTAAGAGGCCTAGAGTATTGCGTATGGGTTAGGTTGTGGATAAGAGTAAGAGCTAAAGGGATATAATCATGGACAGGACCAGGGTTACGCCACCGTTGCGGTTAGGGCTATGATTTTTTTGAGAAAGCAATACCAACACTATGGGACGGAGTTGTCTAGCGGTAGAGAGCTGGACTGCTAACCCGTAAGTCTCGAGTACGAATCCGGGTTCAAGTCAGTAGACCGTCCCTGAGTCCACCCAACTCTGATGGGTACCTAACTCAAGTTAGGGAAAGTAAAGGCGGCTGGACATAATGCTGACCACACTATCTCTTCATATGCCGAGGTCACAGAAACAAGTGAACTCTACTTCACTTGCCCTATAGACCGTCAGGTTTGAAAGGGGAAACTTTACTTTTTACTTTACTTATACCAACACTAGAAATTAAACCTCGCATACGCCATGCAGACATACCTCATACTTATGTGCAGCACGCCATACAAGATCCGCCCCCCCCCCCCCCCCTTGTCTGCAAACAACATCTCACGAACCTACATTACCCTTAACATAACAATAACCGTTCTGGAAACAACAACTTCGACTCACCCCCACCACTCATACACACACACACCTCCATCACCACCACCACAGGTATGCGTGTATACCAATAAATATTTTAACTTTCACCCCCACCCACACGAGTCCCGAAAAACCTATGGCGCCGCTCGACTTGTTAGTCGGTGAAGGAGCGACGTACAACACCGACACGACCGCCGATGTATTTGAATAGGAGCCAAGCTCGGCTAAAATCCTCGGGAAAACAAGGGAACGTGCCTAAACAGTTTGCTGGAGGGCCGGCGTTGAGGAGCGAGCAGATATTGTTAGCATTGTTGTCCTAATGGCATTAATTATGCCCGGCTGTCGTGCCAGCACAAAGTTATGCTCCAGAGCCGTGGCTGCCCCTAACTAAACATGGTGGTGTCCCTGGGGCGGGCTCTCGGGTTTACACCACCTGTACATACTGTTAAATTTGATAACCATACTCCCATATATATACACACATAGCGAAGAAACCTTATGCAATGTGAGGGGTAGTCCTTAAATGACTATGATATCACACGATGCGTGCCGAGTTTACCCCCCCCCCCCACCTTTGTTGTCACTTATCACAGAAAGTTAGACCATACCACCACCCCTTTTCCCATTCAAATAGCAATATTCACAGTCATATTTTTTTTAAACGACCTCTGTCCTTAACAAAAAGATCAACGCATTTTTCGGGGTTGTTTTTTTTTTCTTCAAAAAAAAAAAAGATAAATATGTTACGTCATTAAAATATGCCACCCACCTCCTTACATCACTGCGGCAACATTAATGGAGCACTAAAAACAATGCAACATGCATGTCTACAGTAAACGGAACAACAGAACATCCAACCTACATTACAATTTAAACTCAGAACCAACTCAAAAAAAAACCTCATTTTTATACCTGCGCGTCGCGAGCAATTGCAAAATGTAATTGGAAATTCGAAAAGGCGTCCACAAAAGTTTACGATGAAATTAATTATTTAAATACTAACTTTTCCAGGCTGTTAGCCATTCAGTGGGGAAATAAACTAACACGTGTTTCCAAAAAAAAATCCCACTAACTACGTGATTTACGGCCAGCTGTCGATTATAAACACGACTCAACCAAGAAATTAATTACACTATACGAGCACGCCAAATGTCTCAGCATTTATGTCAATAATGGATAGATAGGTTTAAAATACTTCTCAAATAAACAACACAAAGTGCTATTTATTTAAAGCGCTTCTTGTTGTATCGACCCCGTATGTCTACGACACTAAGTTAGATACTCAAGCTTCGATGAATTCTATTCAAACAGAATAACCTCAAACAATTTCAACACCATTGAAATATCACTGAACCTGGTTCAAATAATTATGAATGTGAACTACACTTGCATACACCCGAAAAGCTTCAAACTTGGCTTGAAAAAAAAAAAATGAATGCGAACAATTTCTAGACCCACAAGGTGGAATATCGCGTTATCTTCTTAACGGGAAAACTACAACACACGTCCTAGATATGTTGTTTTTATAGATCGAATTTGGCACTTGTGTTCCCATGAGATGGGCATTGTTGCTTCAAAAACATCACAAGCTTCAGGGTATAAAGATCGGGTGGGATCGTTAAATAAACACATTAAGATACACGGGACAGGGGGATAAAATGATAGCCCATCAAGCACAGGCATCCAAGTTTACAGGACAAACGAGTGTGGTAAACATGGGGATATATCGGACACCTGATACAGAGTTGTGGCCATTCATCCGTTAATGGTTGCTTTTGGGAGCTATAATGGATATGTCAATAGAATAAAGTAGTGTTCAAAGAAATTGCTCGCGAATATATGGTATACAAAGGGGTGGGGGGGGGGGGGGGGGGGGGGGGGGCGGGTTTAGAGAGAATAGATTTCTTTTAAAGAAAGGTATGGGGTAAGGGAAGGAGAGGAGAATCACAAAAAAATATCATTTTTCAAAAGCAAGTAACAAAATCGATGCTTGGAGAGTAAACACAAATAATAAATCAATAAATATATTTCTCTTTGGAAACGTTTAAAGGCAAGGTGCCGAAATAGCGTTGAACATCGCCAGACATACCATTGGAACAGTCATACATGCATACCACAGACCCTTAAAATAATACACGGGAATATTTCTGCCCTAATCCAACCCAGCTGGTACTGTCTGAGGTAAAGGTACAACAACAGTAGAAAACATATTTACGTCACCTCGGGACAATCAGCAACGCATGACGTGAGTTAAGGGACGAAGGGGGGCGGGGTGGTTACGCTACTAAAATACCGGAGAAAGTTGAATGGTGGGAATCAGCGGGGCAGCACGTTTGTGCGATAACCCGCGCCATTCAATGATAAAAGGGGGTCGTGATTTATTAATGAGGGGGTGGGGGGTTGGGTTAAGCGTGCGTCTACATAGCGTGGTGGTATTAGTGAGATAGTCTACCATCAAGCAGACAGAGATGCTTTGGTTACATAAAACGACATGACTGAATGGGAACAACGTGCTGTTTACCTGCGATGCTTGAGCTTGGCGCATTACGAATATAACAGCCAAGGAATGTCGCCATACGGTTGTATTTTTTGCAGCACAATAAAAATGCATAGGATGCTTAACAACACTCACACCCAGATATATATACTAATCTACAGTATTAATTGTGAGCTGTATTCCAAAAACAATCTCACACGGAGCTGAGCAATTATAATAACATAAAACCTATACAGTAAGATAGGATGGCCTGCTTACTGGGTAATTTATACAGCACTAAAACAATTGGCACTAAAACAATACTTTCCCGTTATATTACAATCCAGAACCTAGAAACTTTATGTAACTACAATCAAATAGGGATCGTGAGGAGGGGGGGGGGGGGGGGGGTAAAGGAGGGATGCTCAGATATATTCCATGCACTGCAGCTGTCTTCATATTAACATGTCCCAACGTACAAGCAGCCAATGTGTGAGTAAGGCACTAATTATGCCACGCACTTGTCAAGTGGCTATTTCTGTCGGCCACTTGAAATACTTCGACACACATGAAGCCCCCCTTGAAACAAAAAAAAACAAAAACAACATATGTGGACTTAGGCTTTGATGCAATCACTAAGTTAGCTGGAGTCTGTTTATATACTTAAGAAAAAGTGTGTAAATGTAAAAGTATGTGTAAATTGAGCATATTTGAACAGTCCTATCTAGTATTCTAGCTTATGTGATGTGTTCATTTAATATGTTCTAATGTATATTTAAAAGTACTATCATTTTCTAGGGGTGTTTCTTGTGTATGTAATGTGTAATCTTAATAACAACTTTATGTGAATGGGTAATGTTGTACAAGCCTTATTTTCTATGTACAAATTATCTAAGTACAAATTCACAAGTCTTTGTTTATGCAACCCATTTTATGTTAAGGTTTACTAGTGAAGACCTTTGTACCAATGCTATAGTAAACAAATCAATTATATACAGTACTGAATGCACAAGGCTATATTTTTTTTAAGAGCCTAGACAGCCATATCAGGGAAGGCTGAAATATATTTTATGTTTAAAACAAAACTGACCCACCACACAGCATAAGAGGTGGGACGTAAATCCAGGCACTCTCAAGTGTACTCAGTGAAGTGTACCCACTTAGTAAAGATGGGGAAATACAACACCACGTGGCCTATCATTTTAAAATTCTACTAAACTCACAAAATTGCTTTAACTCAGTGATATTTTTTAACAGAATTTGAAGAAACTATCTGTTACAGGTATCACCAACAGGGGGGGGGGGGGGGGGGGGGGGAACGACAGGAATTTGTTAATATGTTCAATGATCATTGAATCCAAAAAATTAACAAAAAAATATTTAAATTTTAAAAGGGGGCAATATATCATTACCAATATATTTAAACTATTTGGGAATGTTCTGGAATCATTATATTAGTATTATCAAACAAAATATAAGTATAATTATAATAAACTGATGTTTCAATGCATGGTACCCTTGATAAAGCAGTTTATAAGTTACACACAGAGGGATTGTAACATGTGGATCGCAGAAGATTTTTTTATTAACATCTAATGTCCACAACCCATTTGTTCAGTGAACCTTGATGCCTAATACAAAAGAATCCATTATTGAATCATGGAACAATTTATAATCTCATTCCTGAAACCACTGTTAATAAGGGTTCTATTGATTTACCCAGCCATACTTAATCACAGACAAATTAAAGTAGGCTTAATACCAAATATTAGAAGGAAACTGATTACTAATGCAGTTTCATTAGAATGTTTACTGGAGTCACTGGAGATCCTGAAAACTATCTGGGACAATTCTTTAAATTACATTGGCATTGCCCTAGGCCTACTCTACTGTAACTATAGTACTTAAATTGTTGTTGTGGACTTTTAACCAGTTCCCCATCCCCTGATGCCTGATTAAGACATTGTCATAGCCACTTACCACTGTGCAACTGGACAATGGATGTATCATACAACAGTAAAGTTTACTTGGCTAAACACTACTTTATTGAAGATTTGGGTTAACAGAGCCTACACAAGCTCATATTCAGACATAATAACACAAAAATTTTGCCAAACTAATAAGCAAGTAGGCTCTATAATTATTAATTAAATCTAGATTCTAGACTAGGCTATAGAAACTCTAGGCCTATAGATTTTGATTTACCTAATTGAATTTTTTGTTTGTAGTGTAGACCTAAATGAAAAATAATCTATTTCTAGATATCTACATCTAAATTCTTATCTAACTACCTAAACTAAATTATCAGATTAATTTAAATTGGCTTTTTCAATTTTGGCTGAAAAAATTTTAGGCCTAAGTAAATTTTTATAAATTTGATTATCAATCAAAATCATGGACTAGAAATTAAAATTAGTTAAGTTAGGCGATCTACTACTAATAATAAAAGATTTTAATTTTAATACTTACAATTTAGATATGCAATCTAATATCCGTTTTCGATTGACAGACAAAATATGAATGATGATTGCCTTTTTTAAAAAATGAAAATTAACACTGGCTGCAAAACAGCCTTATGTTGTTATACTAAATATAATAACTAAGATAGAGTCTCGCAAACGGGACAAGGAAGGAAGCAGGAAGCCACTCTTTCCATTACTCATCAACCCGCAGTTAAGACGGCCGTGTCAGATGATTCGTCTTGTTTATGTACTTTCGATATTGCGAATTAGCATACAGTAGGTCTAGACTGAGACTCCAGTAGACTAGTGCCTAGCTTACTAAGCTTAACAAATTAAAATGTAAACAAAATATATCTCTTGCAAGTTACAATAACATTATAAGCAGACTTCATTATAACTATTTTTAAAAGCCTGCTATTAATTAATAGCGATTGCCATGTGGAGTAAATAGAGATAGTGAAATGCTTTTAAGACATCAGAATCACCCTTGATATAAGTTCAGCATTTACATTTTTGCCCTCGAAGAGGAATATTATTTTATTATGACTAGGCCTACATTTTGTCTCGCTAAATTATAACCCTTAATCTATAGATTGAAATTACCGAACGATTTTTAATTTACCCCACTACTTTCCCATTCTCACACATTGTCAAAAAAATTCTCAACTCAAAGCCCCATCCCCTCTTCGACTTAGGTGTCGTCTATAAATGATGTCAGATTCAATTAGGGGGTGGGGAATTGTGTGACAAGGGGGTGAAAGTTTTAGAAAGTGTGACGAAGCACTGTTGCATTTTTTAAAAGTTATGTTAGAATCTGCATGTTAGCAGCGTTTCTTATCGACTTTTTTCTCCGGGTGGGGGGGGGGGGGGGCACTAGAAATTTCTGGGGGGGGGGGGGGCGGTAGACTTTCTTCGGGGGGGGGGGGGGCGGACACTGTTAAAAGTATATATTTTCTATATAAATTATATAAATTTCATTTTCGTTCGGGGGGGGGGGGGGGGGGGGCGGTAGAAGAGATGCCTGGAAGAAACTCTGCATGTTAGCAGTTTATTCGCGTTTTATAAAACTGTTTTTGTAAATTGTATTCGAACTGTATTGATATACTCTATGATGACCGAGCTCAGTGTATATTTTTTTATAAAGAAACCATTATTTAAAATAAATAAAACAGCTATTTTGAGGAGGGCGGTTGTAGGCTGAGGTGTGACGTCATTTTAAGGTGGAATGTCTGGCTTTTTGTGGATGAGGGAGTGAGTAAAAATCGTCCAAAAAGCGTGACGTCATTAATGGATGACAGCACTCCTCTTCTCTACAGCTCTAAGCCTTAAACTGCATGTTTTTTTAATGCGAACTCAGAAAGCCGCAGGTTGTTTTTTTCCACAGAAGGACGGGGGGAGGGGGTGACACGTCTTACTCAAAGAAATACCTCGAAAACTGTTACTTAATTTTAAACTTTATTTCGTTCATAAAAAGTAGCACAATTTTAACATTTTCATTTTATTTTTTAACAGTCATGATTTAGCCCGAGACTATAACTGAAACCAAAATGGTTCTCGAAAGTACAATTATTTGGTAAATAATTTAGATTTTGGTTTTTCCTCTTCATTATCTTACTTTCATTATTTATTTATTTCGTAAATCGTCTACATATAGATATACTTATGTGTTCTGATGAATATTTTTTTGTTTTTCGTCCTAGAAAGTATTACTAGATCTAGATCAGATTGTAATCTAGAATCAAACTCTTAGGCAAAAAATATATTAAAATAAACTTTAATAAACGGCCCTTCTTTCGGTAAAACTCCATTTCAGCGTATTTTATTCTCCGTTGCTTGTTTACCTCCAGTTGAGCGTATTTTATTATAACAACCGAAACACACAAAAACATTAGAAAAACACGATTTATTTTTTGTATTGTATTTCTGTTTTCACAAATGAATAAAATGAATGTTTAAAAAACACGACTTATTTATTTGTATTGTATTTTTGTTTTAACAAATGAATAAAAAACAACAAAGAGACTGACTGAAGTGCTTTGTTTGTTGGTTACAAAAATAGAGATGTACACTTTGTACAATTAAGTGTTCCAATTTCAACTAAACTGAATAAAAGTATTAAAAGGCACAATGATGCTGCCGAAAGTGGGCCGAGGGGGGGGGTGGAATTTGGTGAGGGATGGCTTGGAGTGTTAGAGAAAGTGTGACAACTCACGTTGTCATTTAAAAAAAAATAATGTTAGAGGTCGTTCATAAATGACGTCACACTCGTAGGGGGAGGGGGGGGGTAATTTTGTGACGGTGTGTGATGAGGGGGGGTTCAGATGGTGCTACGTCATTTGGGGGGGGGGGGGGGGTCTTGCTTTTTGTGACGACACGCTTTTTTTTTACGATTTTTACCTCCCCCTCCCCTCCGTTACACGTCGTCACAAAAAGTCAGACCCCCCCTAAAATGACGTCACACCTCAGCCTACAACCCCCCCCCCTCAAAATTTCTGTTGAATTTTTCTTAAAACATCGATAATTTTTCCAAAATCTTGTCAGAACTCTGTCAACATAGAGTATTTTGGTCAATTCATATTACAATTTATTAAAACCGTTTTCTAAAACGCGAAATAACGGCTAAAACTTGTTTTTCTAACATTGCTTTTTTATAATGCAAAAAAGGGACGTCACACTCACACCATCTGAAACCCCACCCCCTCCCCCTCATCACACACCGTCACAAAATTGCTGACCCCCCCTCTCCCTTACGAGTGTGACGTCATTTATGGCATTTTATGGACGACCCCACATCAATTTTTTTTTAAAGTCAGAAATTTACTCATGCAAAAAAGGGAAGGATGGTAGATTTACTATGAATTTAAATAACATACAACTCTATAGTAAAATATTTTTTTCAGTTTTAGCAAAACTGTCAAATTAAAAAACACAGAGTTTGTACATTTATTGCATAAATACAAAAATATAAAACAGAATGATTAACAGTGTATCAGTTTCACCATGAGACAAATGCCTTTTTTTTTAAAAAATACAATACAAATAAACAAGTCGTGTTTTTTTTAATATTCATTTTTATTCATTTGCTAAAACAAAAATACAATACAAAAAATAAATCGTGTTTTCCTAATGTTTTGGTGTGTTTCGGTTGTTATAATAAAATACGCTCAACTGGAGGTAAACAAGCAACGGAGAATAAAATACGCTGAAATGGAGTTTTACCCTTCTTTCTTTGGCCTTTGAGGCCTTTACTGTTTACTTTACTAGTCTTTACGGTGTAAAATTATCTTTCTGTCTGGAATTCTGTCAACTTCTGTAAACTATATTGTAAAAATAACTGTAAATTAAATAATCTAGATCTAGTCACCTAGTGTAAATGAGCCCAGTAAAGTAAGTTAAAAAGTGAAGAGGCTAAAAAGTGAAGCGGCGTTAAAAAGTAATAAAAAGAAAAGTTAAAAGAAAAAAAAAGTCCAAGTAAAAAGCCCTGCCTTAAGGGAGGCCTGTAAGACCTAAATATTTACTAGATCTAAATAATGTTATATTAATTAAATTATTCTTTTATAGCCATAGCTGCACAATGGGATTGGGATCAGTTTTCCTTTTTTTAGCCTTATTCTTCTGTCACTTCTGACAAAATCAGCTGCACCCTGTGTTCGAGCAGTTGCGTTTTGGGTGGCTCATCATAGGAAGAGGGTTCCTAGTTGTATATCTATTATCTAGTCAAGATTTCTAGTCTATAAGTCAAGTAGGCCTATAATATATTTTTTTTAATCTATTTTAATAGCCTATTTAAATCTACTACTACTATTTAAGTATTTATTGAGGTAATCCCTGTGTCATCAAAACAACACATTGGCCTAAACAACCAATATCTTAGTAGTATTGAAATCTCAACTAGTTTTATGGTTAGAAATTAGCATTAGGTATATGGTAGGGTTGGAGTTAGGGATTTGGGATAGGGTTAGCATTGACATTAGTAAGCCATGTGTGTATTTTAGGTATCTACCAGTAACATAACACCCCTTTTTTAAATTATTCTGTTATCTAACACAGGATTCGTGCGGCCTCCTGAAATTCCAGGAGGTCCTGGAAAACTCCTGGAATCTTAAAAAACGTAAAAACCTCCTGGAATTCTCCTGGAATTTAAAAAAATATAAAATCCTCCTGGAATTCTCCTGAAATTTTAAAAATTCTCATGAAATCTCATGAAATTTAATTAACCCGCGGCGCAAAACCCGACCGAAATTATTTGATTTTGTTCCGCCAATAATTGAATAGTAGTTTTTAAATGGGACGAAAATAAAAATTGACGCATCGGCCCTCGTCCGACTGAATCGCACTGCCGTGATCTACACATCGTGTGGCACAGCCTAGTGTGTGGTCACGTGGCGCTAGGCAATAGACTGGATTGGATGATACTATAAACAATTTCTAAAGATAGGCCTACATGTGTTCCCGTGTTTGACTTGTCGGCTATTGGATTTTTAAAGTAGACAGGCATGTTTCATAACTTTGTCTTAAACTATTGAAACGGCAAAAAAAAAGTTGTAGTAGTATTTACGGCTCAGGACTAATCGTCAAATTTAATCTTCTTTAGAAATTAACGCGGATAGCTGCGACCCGATTAAACAATGCTGATTCGCGTAACGTTTCATTTTATTGTATACATTAATTTTTCGTAAAAATGGCTATAGAAAATAAATTAATTTTTCCAGTGGCTCTTTTTTTTCGGTTGACTAAAAATTGTTAATACACTTAATACTAGCTTGCCAAATCGACCAAAATGGGCTGGGGTGGGTGGGGGAAGACACTGACCATCCTACACGGTATGTAACACCCAACGTAACATCCATAGCCTCACCCCGCCCCCACTACTCTGTGACGCGACAAGCCGACGATTGTCGCCTTTGATGTTGTGTAACACCCGTATGGTACCCGAGCAGCTCGTGGTGGTTTCATACCCACCTCTCTTCCCCCTTCACTCTGTGGAGTTGATGTTACTAATCATTGGGCATAGATCAAGAAATTTTGCCAGACTTTTGTCTCTGAAATTACATAATATTCGTCCGACACATTCATCGGGTTGGCCGACTAGCCTAGCATCATTGGATTTGGCATCCAAAAATCAATAAAATATCACGAAATGATATTAATTGGTGAAGTCTGCTTGCATTTATACCTCTTTTATAGTGAAAACTCTTTAAAATTTGGTCCATACCCTCCCAGTATTTATCCTCTTTCAGGGTCATTCCCAGTTCTCTAAAAAACTGCTGTTTTTTAATGACAAAAAAAAACATCATAACTTTTTTATGGTCAGATTTTGAAAATTCAAACTGGTCTGTAGTCAGATTGATAGCCTCTATCCTAATATGTAACTATTATATTGTTTTACTTTTACTGAAATTAAATTTTTGCATTGGCTTAGCTAATTAAATGTATTATTAAGTACGCTTTTTTTAAATGTACAAATTGGGTTTCTTTTTTGTTTTTAAAATCTCCTTGAATTTTTTTTAAAGTCCTGGAAAACTCCTGGAATTTTATTTGAACTTTTGAGCATGAACCCTGCTAACACTGGTTAAAATAAAAATCCACATTTGTATAATAAAATGTTTTTCATTTTTAGTGTTGACAACAGTGATTATATGCGAAATGGAGATTTTGTACCTACTCGTATGCAAGCTCAACAAGATGCAGTTAACCTTGTTTGCATGTCCAAAACACGATCAAATCCAGAGAATAATGTTGGCCTTTTGAAAATGGCACAGTAAGTATAATTTTACATTTATGTTGTGCTTTATTATTTTGTTATGATATAAAGATTTTAATTATGCTCAAAACAGATATTGGTTCAGGTAAAGATTAAATGACAGTTAGTTACAAACAATATTTTTTACATTAACTGATCGATAGATCTATTTATTTTAAGTAGGAAAAAACATCGATAAATTTTGAATTGGTTTTATACTTTCAGAGCAGAGGTACTTGTGACTTTAACCTCAGACGTTGGCAGAATTTTAGCAAAGCTGCATCAGGTTCAACCATGTGGAGAAATCAATTTTATGACAGCAGTTAGAGTTGCACATGTAAGAACACACTTTTTTTAAAATAATTTTCTTATAGAAAAATATTAAAAATCAATTTGTCATTTCTGTTTTTAGCACAAAAATAGGTTTGTATAAAGACTTTAAATCAGGCAATTAAAATGACTTTTTCAGTTGGCTTTAAAGCATAGACAGGGAAGAAATCACAAGCTTAGAATTGTTGTATTTGTGGGAAGTCCTATTGATTTGGATGAAAAAGAGGTAATCTCATAATTTAGCTTGTAACTTTGTAATGTAATTGATAAAACTATGTTTAAATCATTTAGCTTCCTGTATTATTATTTATCAATGTTATTTGTAATTAACACCTGTTTTTTTATATTTTTAAATGACTTGTATTAATTAATATAGGCCTACACTATTTATTATTTTATTTAAAAAAAATTCTTTTTAAGATTGTTAAAGTAGCCAAGCGATTAAAGAAAGAGAAAGTCAATGTTGATGTTGTCAACTTCGGAGAAGAGGTCAATATTTTTCCATTTATTGTTGACAAAATCATTGTTCACTATATTTTACTACATTTTATTATTAATGCTAAAAAGAATCCCAGCTATTACATAGATTCACTTTTAAATACATTACTATTTGCTTTTTTGTTAAAAAGGTTTTTAGCTCATAAATGCTATTTTTCAGGGACTGAACACAGATAAACTCACTGCTTTTGTTAATGCTATAAATGGAAAAGATGGAACTAGGTATATCTTGTCTATATTAATTAAATTTTCAGAAAAAAAAACACTACACTACAACTTTACTAATTTGAAAGATTTAAGTTAAAAATCACATGTTAATGCTTTTCTTTAGCTTACTTTAATAAATTATTTTTATTTCATGCCAATTACACAACTAAAGTTTTGAATATTATTCTGCTGTGAAACAAATGGTCAGTTGGAGTTTCATATTACTTATTAAAATTAAAATGTCTACAGCTCTCATCTCGTGACTGTTCCTCCTGGACCCATGCTCTCTGATGCCCTTCTGAGTTCACCTGTCATAGTTGGAGAAGATGGTGCTGGCGCTAACATGACCGGGGCTGGTTTTGAATTTGGAGTTGATCCTAATGAAGACCCAGAGCTTGCATTGGTTTGTATTAAATTTATTGGGATGACTTGGTTGGGCACGCCATTGGTTTGCTCTGTTTTTTAGTCAATCCCCGTTTGAGTCAAATCTATGTAGCTGAGTATAAAGTAAAGCGCAGCGGAACATTGTATTGATTATATGAACAGTTTATATCAGAGTAATCTGCTAATCTTTACTGATCTGTAAGCTGTCAATTCACAAAAGAAGAGTTTACTTTGATTTCCACTGAGAGTGCTAATTAGAATCTTAGAGCTGCATCTTTCTTTTTTAACTTAGGCACTTCGTGTATCGATGGAGGAACAACGGGCTCGCCAGGAAAGGGAAATAAGACAAAATACTGCCGCAACTACTGGAGAGTTAGGAGTTATTTCAGCAGGTCAGATAACTGAACTATTGCTTGCTGCTGTAACTTAAAGTTTAGTCATTTAATCATTTTTTTTTTTAATCATTACATCGAAGTAAGTATCTGTGTTCTGTTTTTATAATTATCACACAATGTCATTACTATTCAGCTTCTGTGGAAGAAGAAATGTTGGAGAAGGCATTAGGTGCATCATTGAATCCAGATGACTCTGTGCCACAGTCCAGTAACCCCACCCCTGTAGAGATGGATTTCGCATCAATGTCTGAGGATGAACAAGTAGCTTATGCAGTCAGACTCTCAATGCAAAACTCAGGTTTGCTTGTTGTTGTTTTTTTTTTAATTTACCTAATAATTCTATACTGTTTTTTCTTTGTTTTAAATAACTGACAAATTAAACCATGGAAACTGTTCTATTGAATGTCAGCTAAAATTTATATGATAATAATTTTTAGGAAAATTTGGAGGAATTAGGCTGTTTTGTTTTACTTCAAACTGTTTGTTCTTGGTTTAAGATGTGGGGCATTGCCTCCAACGTAATTAATATGTTATGCATCACATAGCCAGTTGACTTAGATTACAGTCTTCTTTTCTATCTGGGTGTGTTTCAATAGCCTTTATCCATCCAAAAACAATCCACACCATAGCAGTTGTTGGTTTTGAAGTTTTCTCTCCTAGACAGGCTGCTGTTCCCAGTTAATGAGCCTTACCTCTATGGATTATTTCCAACAGTTTAGTTAGCATGTTATATTTTTTTAACCACGATTTTAAAATCTTAAATGCCATGTGGAAAAGTTAAATTGAGCATTATATTACACTTTGTTTAAAAAATTTCAACTTTCTCCCAAAGCAGCACCAAATAGATTTTATTTCAAATAATGCAAGGGAAATAACAAATACAGTTTTAATTCATGGAATATCAATTTCAATTTATATGGCCAACTGATATTGTTTTTAATTTTTTAATTTAATTTTAATTTTCAAGTTTAATTTCTGGTTTTGTAGAAACACAAGTAATTTCTAAATGGTCCCAAAAATTTGTTTTTAAATACAGGACCTTCCAATGTTTTGGTAACTAAAAATAAATAAAAAATATGGATTTAATTTTCTCTTTTTTTTTATAAACTTTGGTAACTAAAAATAAATAAAAAATATGGATTTAATTTTCTCTTTCTTATAAACTTTGGTAATGTTCCGTATTTTATTAAACTCTGAATTGCCATTCCCCAGGGATGGGAGCTTTTGATGGTGGTGCTGCACCAATGGAGACAGATACTATAGGTGGGGCCCCTGCCAGACCTGACAAAAAGGTGAGTCATGTTGTAGAACAATCTTCAACTAGCTAAAAGTTCATGCAGACAAACCATTTTAGTTTAATGTGGATTGATTAAATAATATTAAAAAATTCGGTTTGTTCCTTTTTACCAAATTGTAAAAATCTTTTTTTTTTTAATCTTAAAATTGTATACTTATGCTACTCTATGTAATCTACTTCAATTTTTTTTCTATTAACTTATATATTTGACATCTGTCATCTTTTTTTCATCATCAGGAGGAGGAAGAGGACTACTCAGAGGTGATGAATGATCCTGACTTTCTTCAAAATGTTTTCCAAAATCTTCCTGGAGTTGACCCCAACAGTGATGTTATTCAAAGTGCAATGAGTAGTCTAATCAAGAAAGATGATAAAAAAGATGATAAGAAAAAGGATGACAAAAAATAACTAAACCGGCTAAGATTTTTGTACGGACAAAGTGTTAAAGATGGATTTATTTCTTTGAATTTGAATTTTTTTCTGTGTCTATGGTCTAATTTAAAAATCTGCCTACAAAGTATTTTCAGTTGCATTTTAGCTTATATTTTGTCTCACTGTAAGGTACTGAATCATAGGTCCAAACTGTGTATCCTTCTTGAGCTAAGTTGAATAAATTAATTCTGGAAGTTAACAATAATTTATGTTTTGTGAAAGTTTGAAGGAGGCTAAATAAAGTCTTAACGTTATAATATGTTTTTTCATTGAGTTGTGTTGTGTTTTCATAGCTTTTAGTCTGTAGGTCAATTTAGATATTTATTTATCTGAATACTAATGCTAGATATAATTTATTGCAACACTAATGATAACAAAATTTAAAACAAATGCAGTGTCTTTGAGAAGATTTAAATTGTTATCATTAAAAAAAATTATTGAAAAGCTTATCCATGAAACAGAATAGTTTCATTGACAGGATTTTCCATAATAATGAATGTTAGTTTAAAGCTACCAGGCACAGAGCATGTAGGACATTATTGGAGAAAAGTAGGTGACAACTTAGGACTCAAAAAAAATCATTGTTGGTCTAATAAAAAGTAAATAGTGAGTCATCAACCAGTATGAGTTTCTTATGGTATTTTAGAGCGTACCAGTGGTTTGACTTTATGATACACTAAAGCTGTTTATAGGCTGTTCAAATGTACCAGCACTTCAGCTATTTCACCTTCAAGGTGGCTCCCTTCATCAAAAAGACAGGTGGTGTCTGTTGAAAAGGTTCTGGGTTATTTATAGGGTTAAACTATAGCTTGACTTACAGTAACACTATCCTAGGTCATTAATGCTATTTTTAGTGCAGAAGGGCCTCCACCTATAACAAGTCTTAAATCACTATACTAAAAGTTGAACACCAGTTGGTTTTGGTTGCTGCTTATTTTTTCTCTGCACAGAAAACGAGTCTGCCCTAACTATGCTGCATGTGGATTGATTCCATTTAGCTAAAATAAAACCAGTGGTGTAGCGAGGTTGGGGTGCGGCACTTAATGGTGTCACCCTCACAGAGGCGTAACGTCCGGGGACAAACTTTCGATTTGCACTCCACCCTTGTCGGGGTTTGTCAACTTTGCTCTTAAAAGAACTATTTTAACACTTGAATTAATCACTTAATTAGGTGGAATTATCATTTTTCTCTATATATTTTGCTATTTTTTGCCTAAATGGTGTCATCCCCCCCCTCGCTACGCCACTGAATAAAACCAATCTTCTTTTTCAAAAAAAAAAAGAAAAGGCAGGGGAGGCCTAGCTTACTATGAAAAAAAAAAAAACACGTATTTTTTAAAAGACATTCTTTGTTGGTTTCCAGTAAGTGGACTTGCCTCAATCGGCGAATAGCAGGTTTATTGTGAGATTTCCCAGCGTCCTGTAGCTAGACTACAAGTCGTACGCACGGCAACGGCTCATTTCCGGGTAATACAAGGAGGCTCCGCGGAGTAGAGACTTCCTTATTGAATTATAGACCGGCCACTGCCGGACCAAAAGTAATGACCGTGCATTCTTAATGCAGCTACAGTACATCGCCTCTTGTCCTCACTATGCCACTACTTTCGTAGTCAAACCCCGCGTTATACCAATTAGCATACATGATATAGGGCCTACACTACTCGATTTACTTATAAAAATGAAGCAAAAGGCCTAGGCATTAACAGTAGCGTAGCGGGGGGGGGGGGACATATGTCCCCGGGCGCCAACCTTAGGGGGCGCCAAAATGGGTTGGAAAGTTTGAGGGGGGGGGTGCAAATCGAAAGTTTGAGGGGGGGTGCAAATCGAAAAGTTTGTCCCCGGGCGCCGGGAAGGGTCGCTACGCCTCTGGGCATTAAGAATCATCACAACAGACAGCCTATCATGCAGAGGCATCCATCTTCATAAGTATCGTTGGAACCAGAGGCGTAGCGAGGGCGGGGCGGGGGGTGCGGACCGCACCGGGTGACACCATTTAGGGGGGTGACACCAAGGCAAAAAATAGCAGAAAAAAAAATGCTTTTTTTGCCAGTTCCATTAATGATTAATTAAAATCAAATAGTCTTTTATGTATAAATCCTCAATTATTACAAAGGAGTAGGGGTAAACGCGCTAACTATAGAGAAAACAATGCTACATCCAACTGTATTATTAACAGACTATAGATAAACATCGTTACTATTAAGTCTGCAGTGATTAAAGCTTATACACATACATGTACGCGTATGTGGCATATTTTAAAATTATAGACCCATGAAGGCCGACACACATATACTCTATATATAAATCATATAAATCATATTTCGTTAGGAGGGTGGATGGACAATAGCGAAGAGATGCCTGAAAGAAACTGCATCCACACAGTGTACGAACAAATGCGTGGTGACCTGTTTGATTATATAGGTCTATATGAAGTTAAATCATGCTAAATCAGTTACCAATATTGGAAGTCAAGTCTTCCTGTGCGCTGTTATTGAACAACAGAGTAGGACAGGCGCGGCAGTTAAGGTACTACGGTGAGGATCGGGGTTTCTTTCTGATATATTTCTCCACGGCAGGTTCAAAACTAGTGCGCGGCCGCGCAGCTTAGAGGGAACATTGGCCACAACGTATATTAGTGATCGCGGTGTTCTAATGAGCTTAGAGGGAACATTGGACATGAGATTATGTGGTTTACAGTCTGTCCAGAAATGACAAGTAGCCCAGTCGGCCTAAATAATAAAAATGCTAGGGGTCAAGGTTAATGGAAACAATGACAAAAAAGGCGCGGTGATGCTGTTGCTTGGTGTTTTAGCAGGCGCCGAAAATATGAAGAAGAAATAGCGTGATTAAAGAGTTAATATAACTATAACCAGAGGCGTAGCGACCCTTCCCGGCGCCCGGGGACAACTTTAGATTTGCACCCCCCCCCCCTCGAACTTTTCATTTGCACCCCCCTCGAACTTTTCATTTGCACCCCCCCCCCCCTCAAACTTTCGATTTGCACCCCCTCGAACTTTCAATTTGCACCCCCCCTCAAACTTTCAATTTGGCGCCCCCCCCCCTAAGGTCGGCGCCCGGGGACATATGTCCCCCCGCCCCCCCCCCCCCTCGCTACGCCTCTGAATATAATGTATGTGTATAAGCTTTAATCACTACAGATATAAAAGAGTAACGGTGTTTATCTATTGTCTGTTTATAATAAGCTGGGTGTAGCATAGTTTTCTCTATAGTTAGAACGTTTACGTCATGGTGTCACCCCCCCCCCTCCCCTTGTGATAATTTTCGATTTCTACTTAAGACAGTT